>NW_005871512.1:426333-533241 GCF_000147115.1 Myotis lucifugus
GTGGCAGGAAGCCCCTAGGCAGCCCCTCTGCCGTCTCTCTCATTCGAAAGTGAGGCGGAGGACCGGATCATGTTCCTGTGGAGTGCCTCCTGCTCTGAGACCCTGGCCCGAGCAGGCGGGCAGGGCACCTTTTACCTGAGGAGTTGGGTGGCTGGCTGGCTGCTCGGGTACCCGGAGATGGAGAGGTGCTGGGCTCTTCCTAAAATGGGAGAAAAGCTTGGCCGTCAGTCTGCTTATGAAGGCTGTTGGGCTGTGACCAGGGCCATCTAGAAAACCCTAGGTTTTTTCTTAGGGAACATGTTACTTTTATAATCGGCAAAATAATGAGTATTATTAACAAATGAGCCCTAACCGGTTTGGCTCAGTGGATAGAGCGTCGGTCTGCGGACTGAAGGGTCCCAGGTTCTATTCTGGTCAGGGGCATGTACCTTGGTTGCGGGCACATCCCCAGTAGGGGGTGTGCAGGAGGCAGCTGATCGATGTTTCTCTCTCATCGACGTTTCTAGCTATCCCTCTCCCTTCCTCTCTGTAAAAAATCAATAAAATATATTTAAAAAACCAAAAAAAACTAAATGAAACCCCAAGTCCGGGTGGGAGGTGGTCTGGCCCATGGAATCAGGGAAGGAGAGGGCTGCAGGGAGACACAGGCTCCTGCCTAGTGGGACAGACTCTATGGCTGCACCAACCTGATGCAGCCCGCCAAGGGCCCGACCCTCTGCACAACAGCGGCCTGAGCTCCTGGGTGTGCCCGCCACTCCGGGCCCAGGAGCAGCTTCTGCCTTGCTGTCCACTGTGAGGGGAGTAGCCAGGTGGGACCCACCTAAGGGACCGCTGCTCTTTGGGCGGCTCCGCCTCTGATGGCTGATGTGAGGACCAGATGTCTGGGTGACCTAGAGGGTGCTGTGGCCACCCACAGCCCACTTCCCAGGGACCAGGCTGGGGGAGGCTGTGGGATGCTTCACTTGTCCTTCACCAGAGAGGTGGTTCTGAGGATCTATCCTAAGGTATCTCTGTCCCCATCAGCCCACAAGTTCATGAACATTGCTGCCAAAATGTGTTCTAAACGCTAGGTCTGTCCCTCACCCCTCTGTGGAAAGTCTCTGAGTCACCTGGTGGGAGGTGGAGGCAGCGTGATAGGTGGGTGGGCAGAGCCGCCTCCCGGGCCCTCGGCCTATAGTGCTTTTGCCGACGCTGCTCCCTGCGCTGCGTTCTCTGCTCTGGTCTCGGCCTTGAGGCTCAGGGCAAACGGCGCTTCTCGTGGGCGCCCCAGGGGGGCTTTCGGGGCTCCTCCTTCAGCTCCCAGGGCCCCTGGTGCTCCTTTTCTCTCTACCCTCAGTATTTCCTGTGTCCCCTCCCTCGAGGGCAGAGGCCACATCCTGTCCATCTCTGGAGCCCCAGCACGTGCATGGCCTGGCCCACGGCAGAGCTTCTCTGCCAGTCGCACAGCTGGTGCGGCTGCCTGGCTGGCGTGCCACAGGGCTGTGGGTGGGACTGGTCGTTAGAGCCTAACTGGCTGGTGCCGTGCCGTGGGGATGACAGTGAGTGCTCCGAGGCCCTCCCGTCCTCCTCCTGTCCCCCTGCCCATCGCTCCTGCAGGTCACCTGGGAACGTACCTATCATGTGCACCAAGTGCACCGCATGCCCCAAGGCCTGGCGTGGGGCCAGAGAGCCTTCCCGGGTATTCACGCAGGTGGGGGTGTGAGGGGCGCTTGCTCACCGTTTGGCTTTCGTCTTCCTTTTTATCAGCCGGCTTGTCTGTCTGGGAGGCTGCTTTTCTCCTAACACAGAGCAAGAAGCAGCAAGTCAGCTCTGGGAGGTTCCGCACCCACCCAGACGCCTCTGTGTGGACACACCTGGTCCTCAGAGGATCCCGTGGTGGGATCGGACCCATTCCGAAGCCCCTTCTGGTCTGTGGCGAAGTGTCCAGATCTTCTGTGCTGGTCCCATGACCCTGGACACGAAACTGGCCTGGCCACATGGGACGGGAGAGGAGCCCGTCTAGGCCATGGGAACATTTCGTCTGCGGGCCACTGCCTGGTGAGCAGACCCCCTTGCAGGAGGAAGGAGGGACCCTTTTTGTTCTACCCAGCATGGACCACCACTGAGAACGGACATGCTCAGGAAAGGAAAGACTCTGAATAGCCGAGCCGATGCCTCTAGACAACTCATGCATTTCCCACGAACTTCAAAATCTCACCTAAGTGGCTGCCAATATGTGAGATGGGAAAAGGCAGCTTTGAAATAACGCCCGACTCCCAAATCTACACACGTAGACCTTCGATATTCCCCAAGACCTGCCGTTGGGACCTTCAGCTCTGTGAAGCCGCCAGTGCACACAACTCTTAGATCTGGGGGGTGAGCAACCCACCAAGAAGGAAGCTGACGCCCGGCCAGTGTGGCGGTCATGGTTCAATTCCCGGTTGGGGCACATGGCCGGGTTGCGGGCTTGATCCCCAGCAGGGGGCATGCAGGAAGCAGCCGAGCAATAATTCTCTCTCATCATTGATGTTTCTCTCTCTCTCCCGCTCACTTCCTCTCTGAAATCAATAAAAAAATATATTTTAAAAATGAGAAAAAAGGAAGCCAGCCCCGCAAGTGGTGAGGGGCTGCAGGTTGGCCGTCACCAGTCGGGTGACGGAGCCCACACAGTCGGCTCCTCAGCCACACAGGGCTCCTTCTTCAGCCGTCTCGTCTCAGGGAGCAGGTCCACCCACCTATCGCTCCTCAGACACCATCTTCCTCCCCACACAGCCAGGCAGGTCGCTTCTCCCCCTGCTTTATTTCGAATCTGCGTTTCCCCGTCTCACTTTGGACAATTGGTGCAAGCCACCATCATCGCTTCCTGGACGACGGTGGTGTGCTCCCTGGCCTACCTGCTGTCACTCTGCTCCCACCCAAAGCAGGCCAGGCCACCCCAGCCCGGTGGCGCTGCAGGGAGGGCGCAGAGGGAGGAGGCAGTCGGCCATTACCTGCATGAAGAAGTGGACTCAGCCACATCCACCTCTTGGTGGACGTCAAAGAGCAACTCAAGTAATCCCACCGAGTTGTGCAAATGTTTGTTCTCGGTAGAGCCCACCAGCATCTGGCGTCCCACCCGCTCTTGGCAATGCGCCTTTTCCGGTTCTCAGGAACTTCCTCTCTTTGGTCTAGGGGCCATCTAGGCCAAGCTGTCATTGTTAACGTGTTGGTTTTGGACTCAGGGCAAGAGTGAATGTTTTCTTTTTGAAAAACACCTTGTTTTTCCAGGAGGCCCCGTTCACCTCTCTGAGATAGAATCCAACGCACCTGCGAGGAGGCTGTGTTCTCCACTCCCAGGGCTCAGGGTGCGGCTCAGCCTTCCCAGGCACTGACCCCTCCACCCTCTGCTCTTGTTTTGCCTGGATTGCTGTTCTCTCCCACCTCAGCCCCAGAAGTGTTCTTGTCCTTCAAGGCCCAGCACGTGTGGAACCTCCTCTGAGAAGCCCTCCCGGCTCTCTCCCCCACGGAGCTGTTCCCACCATGGTGCAGCCGCGGTCACCCTGCACCTGGTCACTGTCTGTCCCCTCTTGGTTTCCTCTATATGCTCAGGCCCCGCTGCAGGCTCGGGAGGCCTTGGGCAGGAAGTGCTGGCTCTGCCCCAGCTGAGAAGCGACAGACCAGCTACCTGCACGCTGGGGCCTCTGCTTCCACCCTCACAGAGCCGAGCAGATTTAAGAGGTGAAACAGGACACGAAGACCCCGGGCACACAGAGAGCTCGCACTCAGCTGACTTGGAGGGCAGAGGGAAGAGCCCGGAGGGTGAGAGCAGGCAGGAGGGCTCCCGGCTGGAGCAAGGTCCCGGCCCTGGCTTTTCTTGGACCACAGGGGGCATCCGACAGGTGAGCCATGACACCGGGACCTGTCAGGGCATTCCTGCCGCCACGCCACATTAACGAGTAAAATCAAGTTTTGCAACCCTTCCGAGGAACTGTGTGATCTCTCCACCTGCTCAGGTTTCCTCTGGGGAACAACTAAGAGCCGGTGACAGGCTAGTGGCCTTGGGCAAGCTGGAGCCACACCTGCGGGTGTGGGCAGAGACATGGCTGGCAGGCCGCAGGGCCCAACAGGACACGGATGGAACTGTTCCTCCACCTCAGGGTGACGTCCTTTGGGCTCTGGCCACCTCACAGTCCCCTTTCCTGTGTCCTCCATCACAGCCCTCACGTGGGGCAGCCACACCGCCCAGCCCTGGCCCACACCTTGTTTGTATTGGGATCCTAAGTGCAGGGAATACTCTTCATTTCCCTCTGAAACTATTGCCCAGTTTCTCCCTTCTCAGGATGGCTGTACTTGAAAGATGCTTCAATACTTGTTACACTGAAGTTCACGGACCCCTTTCGGCCTGACGCCTCAGACTGACCCCAGGAGAAGAGGAAACTTAAGGGTTGTCCGCCTGGCTGAGCCCAGGTGACAAGGCGTCCTGGGCTCAGGCAAGGGCTCTCCTTCGGTGCTGGGGCCGCTGAGGTGCGCAAATACCCCGAACGCCCTAAAACCCCTAAACCCCTACCTCTTGGCCAGCAGCTTGTTCATCTCTTCCATGAGGCCTCCTCCTCCGCCCCCACTGCTCGCCCGATTGGCGTCAGACTTGGAGGTCCCGCTGGGACTGGAGCCTCCGGAGGCATCTTCGGGCTGCGGGGAAGGACCAGCGTTTAGTCTGCTGTCGTGGTGGACGTCACTCGAGGGGATCATGGGGACGTGTGTGAGTGTGGACGTGTGATTCCCACGATGGCAGCGCAGAAGAGGCCCGAGGGGTCGAGTCCCATCCCCCCGACCCACAGGTGACAGAGAGGGACCAGGCCTGGCCGGTCACAGTGGATGCTCTCCTGGCGCCCAGCGTGACCCGAGGGGAGGAGACAATCCTTGGGATGGAAGCCGGCCTCCCATCAGAGGTGTCCGAGCCCCGGCCTTGGTCCAGGAGCTCTGCCTTCCAGCAGTGGGCGGAAGGAAGGGCTCAGGAAGTAAGGCTGGGCCTGAGGGGGCTGGTTTCCATGAGAAGCACTGATGGAGGGATGGACCCGGGGCCCAAGTCCTAACTGCGCCTGATGAGGGAACCACTTCCTGCCCTGCTGTGAAGGTCACCGTGAGGATCACAGCAGGTTACAAAGCTGCAAGCGGCTCCTGGTCTACCCAGTGCCGTCCTGTCCGGTTCTCACTGAAAACAGCCGGCAGAGGTGGTGTCCAGATTGGGGAGGGCGGGGCTTTGCTCGGGGTGTCGGGGACAGGGGAAGGCTCCGTCCATTCGGCAGTTAGAAACTGGCCCCCAGCCCATCCGGCCTGTGCTCAGGGACGCTTACCCGCTGGACCCTCCTCAGCTTGGCCCCCGCCAGGGCAGCAGCCAGTCCTGACACGGAGCTCTCGTCGTGGCTGGCGCCCTGGGCTCCTCCGGCTGGCAGTGGGGGTGGGGGAGGGGGAGTGGCCCCTGTGGGTGGCGGTGGGACAGGGGGCGGGGGCGGGGGTGGAGGCCCACTACACGAGAGGGGGGCGCTGACTGCAGATGAGGGGTGCCCCGGTGGGAGGGTGGGTCCTGAAACACAACAGAGGGGCTCAGTTAGTCCCTAGCCCTCACTGTGCTTCCTGGGAAGGAGGAGGGACAGGTCAGCCTGCTGCTCTGAGGGAGCAGGGACAGCTCAGGCTGCCTCTTCCATCCCCTTGGGGTGAGCTTGGCCCTGCTCCGGTCACTCCCTATGCCAGTCCCCTGGCTGGACCCACAGTGTCTAATATCCCTTGAGCTCAGCTACCTTTGTCCTGCTCTAATGGTGGGTCTCCAGGGGGAGGAAGGTCTTTGGTGGCTCAGACTGTACCCTTTTCTCCTGTGTCCCTTCTCTGTGCCTTGCACCGCCCCAGGCACTAGCAGACACTGGTCCCTGAGATGCGATTGTGAGTGACCCTTGGCCTCATGTCAGGGAGCAATGCTGAGTGCTGGTCGGTCCCCTGTCCCTATCTCCCCTCAACATCCAGCACCAGAGGCTGATGGGAGGAGCCACCAAGGTGAGCTAACCGCCCACTCTCTTCTGTTCTCTGGGTCCCCCACTGTCATCGAAGGTGACTGGCACACTGAGACCTACGTAGCTCTTCACAGAGGCCCGATGCGCACGGCACCGCCTCGGTGGGGGGCTGCCACCGAGCAGTATGGGGAGCAGGCCTGCAGGCTCTCACCTGTGGCTGAGGTTCTTCTCTCTAGAGACTCCTGGCGCTGCTGCTCCATCACTTGTCTGAAAAGCAAAAGAACCAGGGGATCCATGGAGCACAGGCTGCAAGGCTGGGTTTTGCCGGCTCTTCCCGAGGACCCACTGTGCGCCCTGGGCTGGGGGGGCGCCTCACAGTGAGCTTCCCTCATCCCCTCCCTGGCTCTGATGGCCACTGGGCTTGCCTCCCCCACTTAACAGAGGTGGGGCACGTGACTGGTCCATGATCTCCAAACAGGTGGGTGCCGGCAGCCTCCTGAGTCTCAGGCACCCCTAAACAGGGAGCCCCCCACGAAGGCTCGGGCGCCATGTGGACGAGTGGCCACACTTTCCTCTAGGCTGGATGGGACCCCTGGCTTCTGTGCCTGTGGCCTCAGCTGACCCGACCTCAAATGTCCTGTCCCCACAGCACCTGGCTAAGACCCGGAACAATTCCCAGGCACTGGGGGTTGTCAGAAGCGGACACTCCGCGGGCACGTGCTCATTCTTTTCAGCACAGATGTAGCCGCAGGCCTGGCCTCCGCGGCAAAGCCATGTGGTGCGGGCCGTGCAGGCTGTGAGCCTCGCGGGGAACCCACACCGAGCTCCTGACGGCAGAGCACTTCGGGCACTCTCACAGGCCGGTCGAGTGAGGACACTGACCCACAAACACGTCCGCAGAATCTGGGACGGTGGCGCTGGAGCAGGAGGGGGCTCAGGAATCATGTGGACCAGGGACGGCAGCAGCCTCACCGGTGTGTGCCCACCCTAAATGCCTGCTGTGCAGCAGGGGGCAGGGCGCTTTGATGCCCACCTGGCTCAGGGGAGGCTGAACTGGAGGCCAGCAGTGTGTCTGCATGGCAGGGGGGCTGTGGGCCGTGAGTCTGTGCCCTGTGCACAGCGAGCTGGCCTTTCTCTGGTGCCTGGCACCGGGTCCCACACTCAGTAAGTGCAGCTGCTCACATCTTAGAGGAAGGTCACAGTTTACTGCAAAGACCATTCAGAGGGAGGGAACTTTCTGGTTCCCATTCTGGGGTTCCTGGCTTTGTGGGCCTCTGATTCTTCTCTATAAAATAAGCATACTATCACCTGTTCTAGGGAGTTCTTTTAAGAGTTATACCTGGTACCTAAAAAATAACAGAAAAGACTCTTTGGCATTAAAGGTGTCTGAACAACTCCCAGCAGCAGCTCCATTAGCCTCTCCTTCTAAACTGCCGAGACCACCCCACACTCCACCCTGCCCAGCAGAATTCATACTTAGGAGCCCTCAGTAAAATGAGGTGTTTGGAAGTATTTACAAATCGGGTTGCGCTTATCACAGCTCACGGTGCAGGCTCCGCTCCGTCAGCCACCTCTCCCTGTGTGTGAAGTGTCAAGCACCAGCAGGGCCCCTGCTCTGTAGTTTGCCTCCTGCTGTTCACAGACTGACTTCCAGGGGCGCTCCGGCCTGCGGACAGTTGACTGCTGGCAACACTGACTGCAGCCAGTGGCCTCCCACGCCTTGGACTTGGGTGGTGGGTTAGGACAATGCAGCGTGGTGATGTTCCACCGGTTCTGAGAGCCAAGGGAGGGTCTGTTTAGGCCCACATGCCCCAGTGCATTCTCTCGCTGTCTGGTAGGGCTCACTCCTGCCCTCTGGGACCTGGCGGGCGGCTGAGCTGGGCTGGACCAGGTACTTGGTTCTGCCTCTAACTCCTGCCTCCTTTGGGCAAGCCCTCCCATTGCCCTGAGGGCAGTGGGGGGTACAATGGGGCAGAGCCCTTGTGAACAGTTGCTGTTTTCCTGAGAGGCCAGAAGACAGGCCTGAGGAGTCGGTCAACATGGGAGTTAGTGCAAAGGAGTCTGTCCAGGGAGCGTTCCCTCCCCCACTCATTGCTTGACCTGAGCAGAGCGAGGACTAAACTAACACTGTCATCCTCACAGCACAAAGGACCTGGAGGGTATTGTGCTTAGTGAATACGTCAAATACCATGATTTCACTTATATGCGGAATCTAACAAAAACATACACGAACAAACAAATTAAAACAGACTTACAGACACAGAGGACTGATGATGATGCCAGAGGGGAGCGGGCTGGGGACTGTGAGAAAGGTGAAGGGACCGAGAAGTGCAGCTCGGTAGTTAAGAACAGTCACGGGAATGTAGAGCACAGCACAGGGAGCACAGGCAGTCACACTGCAGTAACTGTATGCTGCCAGGTGGGTTCTGGGAATACGGAGGGGACCACTTTGTAAATTACACGATTGCCTAACCACTATGCGGTACATGAAACTAATACAAAATACTGATGTAAACTTTAACTTAAAAATAAAATAAAAATAGACGCAAAAAAAGAATGAAAACAAAAATAAAAACAAAAATAAAAAAATCCCTGTCATATTCAAATGGGAAACTAAGGCCTGGGAACTGCCGAGGGTCCTAAGTACACGTCAGAGCAGCGCGCTCAGAGATCCTTCTCTCCAGGGGGAGGAAGAGGCTGGAGAGAACACCCCGAGGGAGCCTCAGGCCAGGCGAGGCTGACACATCCCTCCCACCCCAGCCTGGGGCCGACTGGCATCTAGCCACAGCCCTTGGGGTCCTGGACTTTCCCAGAAGCTGGGGAGCATGGTGGGGACCAGGCCTACCTCCTGGCGCAGCTCCCACAAGTGGGATGCAAAGCCTCACAGAGAGGCAGAGCCCCGCAGGGCATGGCCGCCCAGGTTCAAGCCCTGGCCCTGCCTTTCCTGGCAACGTGACCTGGGAGGCCACGCCCTCCTTGGCCACCAGGACCTCTGCTGTAACGTCAGGACAACATCACTGCCCTTCCTCCCAGTTCGCACACTGTAGGAGCAGCTCAGAGCGGGTGGGGTGCCATCCTAGGGCCCGTGCCCCCTAGGAGCTGCCTCCTCCACAGGCTGGCTGCACAAGGACATCGCCGCTGCGCTGGCCCTGGCTCACACAGCGCTCTCATGGCCTCCGCCACTTTAACCTTCCCGGGAGCTGAGTGGGCAGGGGGCTGAGGTCCTCCAGAGAGGCCGTGGCCTGCCCAAGGCCTCCAGTGGAGGGGGGTAGGGCCAGGTCTCACGAGGCCTTCAGACAGAGTGAGGGGAGACGGCACAGGACGGTGCCAAGGCCAGGGCCTCAGTCAGACAGACCCGGGGAGCCTTGGCCACGTGACCCAATCCCTTCCCGTCATGCCAACTACCTTCTCATACACCTAGAAGGCGTGTTAGCTAAGAGCACAGCCCGCAGGGCACTGCCTGGTTCACGAGGGCTGCGACGGGAGGCCTGGGGCTCTCTGTGAAACCACGGCGCTCACCCCCCTGGCAAAGCAGCAATGGCCTGGCTCCCTCTTCCTCTCTGCTCAGGCCTGCTCCCTGTCCCGGCGGGTGGCTCTCGGAGTCCTGGCCCTAGCTGTGGCGTGTCCTGCGCTGGCTGAACGGTGCCCTGGCCACCAGGCTGGGCCCTGCTAGGGGGGCGTTACCTTCTCTGGATGTCCATCTCATCAGGAGAGGGGCCATTCTGCACCTGCCGCTGGGTGGACGGGCCTGTGGGGCAGAGAAGCACAGAGTACGGTGGTTAGTGGAGAAGAAAGGCCCCGGCAAACACACCTGGACCTGTCTTTGTCCTGGTCGGTCCCATGAGGCGTCCTTGACCTTTCGACAGGGGTTCTGACACCTGTGTAATAGCCGGCCCCCTCTCAGCCTCTCAGTCACCTCTCTCACCCTTCCTGTGGCTCTTCCGTCAGAGCCAATAAGTGGGATGGCGTTTTCACATGGTGCAGATCACCCCTTCTGGCTACCGACGCCTCTCTAACCACATTTGCCGTTTCCACTTCCTCACTTGCCACTGTCCCCCGAAGCCACTGTAACTAAAATCGCCAGTGCACTTACTTGGCGTCATCAAACCCCGAAGACCCATTTCTTCCGACTTTTGAGCAAAGGAACAGCCCTAGAGCAGGTAAGTGTCAGAGCCAGGGTTAGCCCTGGGCTGCCTGCACCTCTGGGTCTGCAGCTGTGGGGTAGGAGTGGCCGGTGGAGGCAGAGCTGTCACTGTGGAGCCTCCCAGGCCACATCCTTGCCCTGGACCCTGAGGCACGGCCTGGAGCAGGGGGAGGCCTGAGCATGACCCGTGTCCACACAGGGCTGATGCTGTCACATTTATAAGAAAAGCCAGGCTTCTGCCCCGACCCAAGAAAGAGCTGATTGTTCCTTCCCTTTGCCAGCTCAGGTGTCACGGGAAGTGTGGAGTCTCAGCGAGGGGGCGGGGCTCGAGCGGGTCTCTCTCTTGCTGACTAGGTGGGGCAGGGGCTTGTCTCCTCCCCAGGAGGAGGTGACAGCATCAGCCTGCGACAAAACCCACCCGGTGCAGAAGGCCTCTGGAGGGGCTTCAGGCAGAGGAGGGGTGAGTGGGCTGTGCCCTGGATCAAGGCCCGGTGGGGTAGGGTGACAGGATCTCAGAGCTGAAACGGACCCTCTGATTGCGGGCAGCCTCCTGCCCAGCCCAGGAACCCCGTGTGCCTCCCGGGCAGGTACTCGGGTGCACCCCACTGCCTCCCAGGGGAGCAAGGGCTTTCTTACTCTGAGGTGCCAAACCCACCCACCCTCGAAGGCCCTATTTCCTCCACCATGTGGCGCAACATGGTCTGAATGCTTTTCTCTGCTTGACAGCCCTTTCCAGACTCTCTATTAGCTTCCATATCTGACAGTTTCAGACTTTGCTGTCTGGGGCCCCGGCATCTATCTGCTTCTGGCATGGTTTCCCTGAGCCATGCTTTGTGGCTTGCCCGCCCTGCGATGGTGGGTGGGGGCCAAGCTGGGTGGGAGGAGGAGAGGCCGCCCAGCACTCGAGGAAAACTCCGTGGTGGACCTGCCAGGCCTGCTCTGGGGGCAGCAGGGGAGAGGCCTGCGGATTTCTTTAGAGGTGACTAATGATGTCTGGCGTGGTGGCCTGGCTGTAGTAGGAAATAAGTGTTATGTTCTTTCTCTGTCTCTAAATACTTTTTTCCCCTTTATTTAACACATAATTATGTGCTCTAAAACATTTATTTTCCTGACTATAAATAACATGTAATATATGTTCAGTCTAACAGACATTAGAAAATTTGAAAAGTTTAACAAAGAAAAGAAACATTCTCAATTAAAAAGATCCGGAGGGACAAGCTCTTCCCTTGCCCAGCGGGCCAGGCTCAGGTCCCGGGAGCCTCCCTGGTCATCAGGAACATGAGAGCACCAATGACAGCGGCAGCAGCTCTCCTCAACGCCCTGATTCTAACTCCCAGCCCTACCCGACAGAGCCGCTTGTACCAGGCGAGGAAACAGCCCAGAAAGGGGGAGTGACTCGCTCAGGGCCTCATAGACCGCAGGCAGTGAAGCCAGACTCAAACTACGTGCCAAACACACTTTCTTTCTTAAACTCAACCACACTGCGGGTTCGGATGGAGACCGGCTTGAGGAGGAGGAACACAGGAGAAGGGGTAGCTGGCCCGCTGCCAAAGAGCAGGACCACAGGGTCACAGCCTCAGGGGTGCACAGCCTCTGCCTGGTGTCCACGCAGCAGACAGGGGTCCCCCAGCTCTGACCCACCCACATCCTGGCCGAGGCAGGAGGGAGGGCGTCCTAGCCCTGGTCTCTGCTGCTGAGCCCACGGCCTGAATCTGGAGGCTGCCCTTCTGGAGGCTGAGGCCCTGTCCCGGAGACCCTGTCTAGCGCCTGGAGCCCACCCCCTAGGACGGAGGTCTCACACCCGGGCAATACTAGCTGCTTGAAGGTCTCTGCGTCTGCTGCACTGGCCTGGTCACACCCCTTTGTCAGGACCCCAGATGGCAGCCAGCTGTCCACACAGTGGTCTGTGCTGATCCTGTGCTTGGGTCCCTCATCGGCCTGTAGAGCTCGGCTCCTCCCAGCCCCCCGCCAGCCTGTCCTCCAGAGGTGGGGGATCTAACAGGGGCTCTCGCTGTCCCCAGGGGCTCTGGCCCCTGTACTTGAGACATGCTTTAAAATTAGACAGCTGGCATCTTAGCACAGAGGGAAGAGACAACACTGGGTTGCATAAGGCCTTCCATGAATTCTGTTCAAACTAAGAAATGTTAGTCTGCTTTGAGCTCTGAGTGTCCTGAACATTGGTATAGTCCCTCCCTGTGGAAGGGTCTGCCCAGTGGCCCACGGTACCTGTAGCAGACGGCCTCCTGGCTGATTCCCCCCACTGGCCTGGCTGCCCCCTGGCAGAGGCAGGGTGGAGAGACTGGGAGAAGGATTGCTCCCTCAGAACTGTCTGGGATCCCTTGGGAAATTGCTGGTACAGACATTTGTAAGTGCTTCCCCAGTGAGAAAATCTCAGGGTGGGGCACTGGGTGACTGGTGGCCACTTCCCTGTCCCGGTGTTGAGTCACCTGCATGATTCCCTGGTGGAGCATCGGAAGCCAGGGAGGAGGCCACAGGCTCCTGTGTCACGGAGTCACCTCTAGTCACGTCCCACCTCCAGGATCCAGGCGAGGGAGCGGGTGGGACTCAGCTCCTCCTCCTCCCACATCTCGTTAGTTACCGAGTCCCACAGCTGCTGTGTCTGAGACCCCGACAGAGTCCATCGCCATGTGGCTGCCTCAGCATCTGCCTCCTGTAATGCCTCGCTCTACCTCGGGAGCCTTCTCCACCTTCCCTCCTCCTGTCTGCTCTCCACACTGACAGTGCAGACTACGCTCTGGAAACACAAGCCTGACCTTTACGGGGTTCAGTCCGAGCTCCATCGAACAAGATTCCAGCCCACCCTGCAGCCACTTCTCCTGGGCCCGCCTCCGCACAGACCTGCCTCTCTCCCTAAGCCCACCAAATGCCCGCTCCCCAGCTGGACCCCCCACCCTGGAGGGACACAGAGTGAGTGGTGGTGGCTCTGAGAGGTGAGGGGGCTGGCCCAGTGCCATGGGGCTCATGATGCTGGCCTTGGTGTCATGAGCCTGCTGAATCTGGGAGCTGACTGAAGTCGGGGGAAACAACACTGGGGGAGTGGGTCGCTGGGCCAGACTCCATCCATAAGCCCACATGGGCCAGGGCTGACCCTGAGCCACAGATGGGGACCCAGGCGAGAGTCAGCCTGGCTGACCGGAGGCACTGACGTGGGCCAGACTGAAGGAGGCAGTGGGGCCAGGAGGTCTGAAGTCACCTCTGTGTTGGTCAGCGGTGTGTCCCTACCTGGACCGCCCTGAGGCCTGGGGAGGCAGCCCTCAGTTTCTCACCTGTGAGCAGGTGGTAATGAGCTCAGGCAGCCTCCCTAAAGGCTTCCATCCCTATCTCTGCCATGATCTGACACAGGATCCCACCGAGAGGGATGATCATGCCCAGGACAGCTGCCCTTGTCTAACGGAGAGGGGCGGGGAGAGCAGAGGAGGCTGGGCTCCAGGAGAACGCTGCAGAGCTGGGGCAGGCAGGGGGCAGGCGGGCCCAGGTCACGCTCGCCGTGCAGGGACTCTGCCAGCGCTGGGCCCTCGTCCCAGGACACAGCCTGTACACCTCCACAGAGCCTGCCTTTTACGCTCCAGGGATAGGACTGTTCTGTTCTCCAGGTTCCCAGCACCCAACTGCGTTCTTGGCCTCTGGTCAATGCTCAGTAAATATTTGTTGACAATAAATGACTGGGCCCTGGGCGAATGGTCTGCGCATCTCCAGCCAACTGTGGAGACGAGGGCAGGTGACATTTGTACAGCTTTTCTCACAGCTGGAAACTGGTTGGGCTGGGACTGTGCCCCATAAGCCTCGAGAGCAGGTGAGACACTGCAGGCCACTGGTGGAGGCACTTGGAACATACATACAGTGGGAAGGGAAAGGGAAGAGAACTCTAGTTTATTGGGCAGTTTACAGAGAGCCCTCATGGAATCCTCACACTCATCTCCATTTTCTCCACGAGAAGCTGGAAAGCTGGTAACATAAGTCACCAGTGAAACCAGCTCCAGCCCCAGAACAGAGGCTCTGAAGCCAATGCCCTCCACTGCCCCGTGTGACCCCAGGGCACTGAAGCACATGCTGGACTTCCCTCCAGAGGAAGGAAGGGTGGGCAGAGAGGTGGGGAGGAGCAAGGGTCCTTCAGAGGGTCAGGAAGGGCTGAGCACATGAACCACGTGGGAGAGAGGGAGGGGAGGGGTGGGGTGGGGCAGGCAGGAGCCACAGCCTCTCAGCACCTGCTGGCCTCTGGAAGTGAGGCTGTGGGTCTGCCTGATGCTGCCTCCCGCCTGTCCCTGCCCTGGTGCTCTGTCTCTGGAGCGCGTGGGTGAGGTGTGTGCAAATGAGTGCCTGTCCCAGGCTCTCGGGCTGCCCTGGTCTGGCCTCTGTGCGGAGGGCTGAAGGTGTGATGGGACTTGATCACAGAAGGGAGGGCGGTTCTAGCTGCCAGTGGCTTCCTCCCAGTGCGCTGAGACCCACCTTGCTAGCACTGCCCCCAGCGGTCCTGCAGGACCCGACAGACGGTCAGTCTTTCCAGGGTTGGTGGCTTGGCGGCCGCTGGACAGTGAGAACAGTGCTTGTGCCCCTCCAGACCGCTGCTGCCCCTCACTCCCATTCCCAGTCCCTCCCCATTCCTGGCTGGCCTCTTCCGGACTGTTCCAGTTTGTACAGACCCCCGCAGAGGGAACTTGGAGCCAGGAGACCCCCGTTTTTGCTGGAGATCTGCCACAAGTAATTATGGGGAGCCCCTCTCTGGGCCTCAGTTTCCTATAAAATGAGAAGGGTGGAACCAAGGCCATTGGGTTCCAAATCTCTGCAGTGTGAGGGACAAGGAAGAAAATGTACCAGAATGGTAACAGTGGCTATCTCTGGACTGTGGGATTACTTCCCTCTTTTCAACTTCCACATCAGGCAAATGAAGGATGCCCTACTTTATACTAAAGACAAATGGCAGGGTCCCCATAGAGGGAAGAGCCTTCTGGGACCCCAGCCCCGTAAGAGTGGCGGGCGCAGGGCACAGCCTGCAGTGGGCCACTGCTGACACCTCCTCCTGAGAAAGGCCATCCTCCTGCCTACCCATTAACATTTATGAGGCTCGGGGACACTGGCCCCCCGCTCCTCTGGGACAGAGGGACGGCCAGGTTTCGAGTTAGCCTCCATAGGAAAGGCATCCCCTGGGCCTCTGGAAGGGACGGAACCTGAGCTCCCAGGGGCTCCCGAGACAAAGGATCCAGCACCTGCTCCGTGAGGCTCGATGGGATTTCTGGCCAGCACACGACAGCCACCTGGTCGGGGCTGGGCAGAGGCCCAAGCCCCGTGGCTCCCCTCCCCCCTCTGCCATCTCTCTGGCTGGCTCCTCTCCTTTATCAAGAAGGCCCCTCCATTTTGGACTGACTCACAGCCACACTTGGACATGGGGGAGGCAGCCTTCCCAGGCCAATTCCCTAGCACGTCTTCCTCTCCCGTTTCCAGGTTCCTGCTGCCAAGCAAGCAAGTGACCATGCGGGAACGGAGCCTGTGATCCGGGCCTACAAATCAGAGCCACCTTGCCAAGGCCACACAGGAATTGGTGGCAGAGCTGGGACCAGTGCCCAGGACGAATGTCACCCAGTCCAGAGCTGTGTCTACTCCAGCATGCTGTGCCCAGCAGCACCCCCTGCCCCCAGCTTGGCAGCAGACACACTCCGACTGCCTCCCTTGTAGAACACCAGGTTCGTTGCCTGTTTACGTTCCCCGGGGTGTTTCTAGTGCCCTCTCTGCCCGGTCCTCACTACTGAGTTACTGAGTGCAGGCTGCAGTGGGCTGAAGTGGGAAGCAGCCTGGTTAGCTCAGACCAGCAGTCATTTGATGCATCACCCACTGCAAACCCGCGGGAGATCTGCCCCCTGCCCCCCGGGCCACCAGTGTCCATGCAACCCCAGGGTGACCAATGGCTGCATGACCTGTGGGCCTGGGAGATCAGCATGTGCAGAGGCAGAGACTCAATCCAGAGGGACTAAAGCCCAAGGCCACAGTCAGGAGCGCCTACCTGGTGGCTAGAGGAAAGTCCTTTCCCTGGGACAAGGGCGGCAGGAGGCCGCTGTGCCACCCCGGGGCCAGCGAGCAGCACTCCCTCCCCGAACCTCTCCTTGTACAGGGGATCCTGAGGGAGGAACACATCCTAAACGCTGGGGGAGCAGCTGGAACCCAGGTCTCTCAGCTTCTAGGCTGGGACACGGCCACCAGCCTGCGTGGCCCCCCTCAGGCTCTGTCAGGCCAGTGAGTTTCCTAGTGAAACTGTTTCTCCCTTTCCCAATAAGCTCAGTTCAGGACACACAACAAGCCTTTAAAAGAGTCTCAAACGGAACGAAGTGCAATAAAAACCGGCCACCCCCTGACGGTGTGACAAAGCTCCTGCGCATAATTTTTTTGATTAATCTGCTCAACTATCCAGGGCAGGGCCCATCAGACCTATTTATAGATGGGGAAACTGAGGCTCGGACAGGGTGAGTGACTCGCCCAAGGCCACTTGCACCTCAAGTGACCGGTGCTGCTGGGACAAGAGCCTTCATGTCCCGATGCCCCGTCTGCACGCTGCTGTTTCTGCCCGCCCCTCCTGCAAGGCCTGCGTGTCAACAGCTTCCAAGCCCCTCTACCGGTCAGTGGCAGGTACTTGGCCCCGAGGTCCAGAGTGCATGACCCTCCCCCCACTCCCACCCCAACCCCCAACAGCTGGGGCGGAAGGAGGGGCCCTGGGGAGCAGGAAGGAGGGAGGCGCCCGTCACCTACAGTTCACTCTGCAAAGCACGGTGCAGTCGCAGTGGCAGAAGCAGAAGCAGTGGAAGGTCCACTCCCTGCTGACCATTACGGGCGGGCCCCTGGGCGCAGTCCGGGAGGCGCGCTCCTCGCATCCTGGCCACTTACCTCTCCTTCCTCAGCTGCCTGGCTCCTGCAGTGGGAAACCGATCCTCGGGCGCCCGTCAGATGGGCTTCACGCTTCAATCTTTAATGCGGCTTCCCAGCTAACCTATCAGAACCCTCCTGTCTACCCGATTCCAGGGAGCCCTGGGGGCCCGGGGGAGGGTCTGCCAGAGGAAACCTCCTGCCACGGCTCTCCTCTGGTCCCCTGTGGGCGATGGGATGAGACAGGTGGGCGCGGAGCCAAAGGGAACAGGTGACCGGCCAAAGGAAGAACCCCAGGCACTGTTCAGCTGGGCTACCCCTTCCACCTCGGGCCATCCAGGCGACCCTGCGGGCTGTTCCTTGGCCTGCCTTTCCTCACTATCATACCCCCTGCTATACTAACCTGCTCCCGACAGCCCCGTTTGTTTTTTTTACCAGCACGACCAGCTCCAAGGCCCGCAGGAAATGGATCCCTCAACCTGCCAGGAAGCTCACCTGCACTTCCCCAACTGGCAAACCCACAGGACCCACAGGAGTAACTCGGGTCCAGGCTGGGCTTCTGTCCCCCTGGAGCACTCCCGGGTCCTCTCCCAGCCCCCTGCTCTGTCCTAAGGATTGCACTCACTGCCCACATGGAGCTGCAGTTCACCGCCCTGAACCGTGAGCTCCTCGAGAGGGAAGCTCAGGGCCTGGCACAAAGTGCGCAGAGAACGTCTATGGGACATGCCCAAACTCGGCATCACCTCCAAATCTCCCTGTCCGACACCACGTCAGCACCTTCTCACAAAAGCCATGGCTGCTTCCCAGTCCACCATTGTTTCTCCTGCTCTCCGCCCTCTACTTGTCCCCAGAGGGGACAGAGACAGCAGGAAGTGCTGTTTCTTCCACAGACTGTCTTTCAGGTCACCTTCTCTGCCCTGCCTAGATCCCAGACGCATGCTCTCCTACTGGGGGTCTTCCGACAGCCCTCACCTGGTCTCTCTGCCACAGGCTCGTACCTTTGAGCCCTTGCTTTCACGTGAAACAGAAAGCTTAGCTCCTCCATGCTGTTCCCCAGCCAGGAAACCAGTGGTTCCCGCTGGTTCCCCTGGGAAATCCTGCTTTGGGACCTGAGGCCTCCTACATTCTGAGTTGCCTGGCCCAGCCCCCACTGCCTCCTTCAGCCCTGTGTCCCCACTAGCGACCTGCTGGGGCCAGGCACCATCTCCCTTAGTCTTCCCTCCTGGATACTGATTGCGCCCTCTTCACCTCCCTGGTCGAAAATGCAACTGTGCAAAACACGAATGAGTCTGTAAGGCACAACGCTGGGCTTTAAAGGAATTTGGGGAGCCCCACCCCCTGCCTAGAAAGGTCATCTGATGGCTGGCATCTCCTCTCCCAACTCAGGGTTCACACGGGCCCTGCCTATCCAAATCCTTCCCCAGACAATTAGCACATCGATTCTAGGGGCTCTGCACCTTGAGCAGAGTCACTTTCCCTCCCTGGGACTTAATCCAGGCCCCTCCACCCCCCTGGGCTGTGCTGGAGAGGAAGCATCAGCTGCTGGCAGCAGCAGCGCCCACCGCCTACTGACTGCTCACCAGGCTCCAGGCACTGATCTGAGAACGTGGACTGAAGCCACTTAGAGCTAAATGGAGCCTTGGCTCTGTCAGTTACTCTCTGACCTTGGGCAAGTTACTGGACCTAACTCTGTTTCATGTCTGAAAATTAACCAAAGCACCACTTGTCTTGGTGTGTGGATCAATGGCACGCTGATCAGCCTAGAGTGGATACAGTGCAACTCGACAATCCCTGTCTCTTTCCCTGCTCAGCAGTTCTGAGTGGTTAGCATTTCATGGTAAATGCTCTCTATTAAGTTCTCATAACACATTGCACGAAGGGGCCAGGAGTGGCTATCGTTACCCCACTGGGCCACGGATGCCCAGAGAGAGGAAAAGCTTGCCTGCATCAAATTAGTGAGTGACAGCCGGAACCGGACCAGGGCCTGCAGCCTCAATCCCACGTGGTCCCAATAGCTCCCTGTCTCTGTGGAGCCACCTCTACCACGGGTTCTGTTGTGAAAACTCCCAAAGGAGAGGCCTCAGTGCGGTACCCAGTGGTCAGACATCCAACTTGAGACCCGCCTGCCAGCAACGGGCCACTTGGGCTCCAGGAGCGGCACAGGGACATGTCAGGAGGAAGGCGCTGGAGAAACTGAAAGTGAAGCTGTAACCAGACCTGGGACGGGGGCTCAGCAGATCCCTGAGTTAATTCTCCATCACTCCCCACCAGAGAAGCTGTGCTGGACGGGGTCACAGACTCTCCTGCCCTCCCAGGTGGGCAGTGCCCACCCAGCAGGGCTCAGACCCGGGCGGAGCTGGATGCCCAGGAGGGGAGTAACGACATTTCAACATCAGTGTGTGCAAAAGGGGTCAGGAGGGACAAGTGCCACTGAAACCAGGCGGCTGGCTGGGTTTGAACCCGATTCTGCCGGGTCCGACGTGCCGAGCCAGTTTCTCCATCTCTAAGATGAGGGTCTTGGCTGATATGACCACAGGGCCCTTTCTCATACCATGAGCTATGAGTTTGTTAATGAAATGTATTTGTTTCTTCAACAAGTACTTACTCCCAATTTTTACTCCAATGGAGGGAAGGTATTTCCAGAACAGATCTCCAAGAACATGCTGGTAATGATGCTGGCCACACCTGCTCTGCTAGAGGCCCGTGCACTCCCTGACTCTACTGAACTGGAATGGCCCTTTCAACTCAGGGGTGGGCACTCCAACAGCTTGGTGTGCTCTGGGGGTATGTGGAGAAACAGGGAGGATGCTGACCACCCTTCTACACTGAATGGTCAATAGTTCAAAACAGGGAAATATTCATAGAGTAGAAATAAAATCTGCATGAGTTTTTACAACACAAGACTTTCAAGGGCTCAGGAGACTGGGGGTCACTTTAGGCCACACACACACCAGACAGAAGAAAGGCAGGCTGCTGGGTATGTAACCTGACCGGGAATCGAACCAGCAGCCTTTCAGTGCATGGGATGCTGCTCCAACCACCTGAGCCATACTCACCAGGGCAAGACCTGCTCCTTTTCTTAAGGAGCATGGGAGTTAGCCCTGGGGGTGTCACCACTTTGTCCCACACGCGTCACGACTCGCCATGCAGAGGGGTGAGAGCCTAGGAAAGTGTCCTGGGACTGGGTGCTCCAGCAGCAGCCTGATTTCTTATGGTGCTGACAGCTTAGAAACCATGTTCCCATCTACTTCATCATCCCAGCGTCACGGCTTTGTAGGTGGCTGTTAGGTTCATTGTAAAGCTGAGGAAACTAAGGCTCGGGTGGTGAAATGGCTTGCTCAAGGCGTCACAGCTGCTGTGTGTCATGGCCTGGAGCATGGGACTGGCACCCTGTCATCTGCCCCCTGAGTCTGTGTCATTTTGTCAGTCACCGGTGTTGCCCATAGCTGCTCACTGTGCCCAACCCAAGGCTCATTAGGCAGGCCTGGCCAGACAGCATTTCGTGGGAACCATTTGCTATCTCACCACCTGACTGGGCGTGGTGCCCAGGCTGACCTCTGGAAAACTAAACGCCCCGAAGACTTCCCCGTTAGTGCCAGGGAGAGATCCCGGGGCTGGTGGAAGGAGGTACTTCTCCAGGGGCGAGGGAAGCGCACACACACCAGCATCTTTAAAGGAAGACAATGGCGGCAGCAGGGTGTTCAGAAGGTAGGAGTCCCCAGGAGGGATACAAAGTCCCACCAATGTGCAGAGGGAGACCCCAAGGGTCAGGCAGAGGCTCTTCTGGGACCCCCAAACCACCGAGATCTGCTTGTTCCACCAGAATCCTCCTTACCATCTGGTCCTCCCCACTTCCCCCAACCCTGCAGGCTCAGGCCAAGCCCTGCTTTCCTCACCCTGCGTCCCAAAGCACAGGCTGCGGCATCACCCCAGGAGCTGGTATGGTTAACTCTTCAAATATTAAAGAAAAGAGTAACTTCAAGTAGCTACAGTCATTTACAGCTGACAAAGAACTTTCATAAGCATCAACTCCTGCCACCCTCACAACAACCCTGTGAGGTAGGTATGACTAACCCATTGCACAGATGGAGAAATTGAGTTTCTGGAAGAAGTGACTTGTCCAAGGGCACACCCTGCACAAGCTATACTTGAACTGAGGTCTGAGTTCACATCTGATGTACGCGCACCTCGGGGCCACAGCAACTGCAGGTCCGTGGACACTGGGCTGCTGCTGGCTGGGCAGGCGCGCTCCGTCGTCAGGGGTGGTGCGAGTTGGGCCAAGGTGACGGGTGCGATTTCTGTGTGAGACAATTCTATGTGCCATGTCCCTCAATCACAGATAGCACCCCTCACCTTGCGCCCAGGTTCAGGCTTGAGTGCTGCTGCTTCAGGAATGTCGCCTTGGTCTTCAGAGGATGGTGTGATGGCAGGAAGCGCCAGGCTTGCGAACACACAAAACGGACGCGGGAGCAAATGGCGAGCCCCCCACTCACCACACATCTAGGACGCGACAGCCCTTCTTCAGGGCGCCTGCCCGTGAGGGCTCACAGTCTAGGAAGCAAACCACGAGTCCAACCCAGTGGGACACAGTGTGCAGAGTGAGGGCAGGTGGGCAGGGAGCCCAGAGCGGGGAGCATGACCCCGTCGGGCGTGGCTCAGCACAAAGCTGGGGGGCGGGGGGCGGAGAACTGCAGTGAGCAGAGCCCGGCTGCGGAGGGCCTGGAGGGAGTGACCTTGCTCTTTAGAGAGGTCACACTGGAAGTGCCAGCAGGGAGGACAGACTGAAGAGGGGAGAGAGGTTGCCAGTCAGAGTTCAGAGGGGAGGCGTGTGAGTGTGGGGCTGAGGTGTGCTGTCCTGTGGATGTGGCAAGAGCTCCCAGGCTCGACAGAGCGTGGTTCCGAGGACCCGAGACCTGACTGGGTTCAGTGCTGGAAGAAGAGGACACGCCAAGTGGTGCTGTCATGATGGAGCACAGGTGAAGCCCCATGGGGTGTGGGGAGCGGGTCCTGTCACGTGACTGCAAAGGCTTCACCGAGGAGGTTTTGAGAGCAGGGGTGGGGCCTGGAGGTGTGGGGGGAGGTGAGAGGGACAGTGGTAGGGGGCATCCTGCTAAGTGCCCCGTGCCCTGTGAGACCTGGCCAGGAGCGGAGCGAGGGCCTGCCTGACCCACAGTGCATCTGAGCAGAGGCTGTGCCAGCCCCAGCCCGCCTGGCACTCAGGAGCGGCCAGCAGAGGGCAGTCAGGAGCGGAGATCGGGGAGGGGTAGCTCCTGGGGCTTCTAGGCGCCCGCGCTGGCCTCCTTCCTGTGTCTGAGGGGAGTAAGACAGCCCAGGCTGTCTTCATCTTTAGGAGAAAAAAGTTCATAAAACGTTTATGAGAAGCAGAATTCAGCCCGACTCTGACCCTCTGAGGGGAACAGGGTGAGGAAGTGGCTGTCTGGCCAGGAGTCCTGCCTGGCCTCCCCTCGCTTGCACTGACCTGGACGGGGGTTAGCACAGGGACCCAGGAAAAGGTGGGAAACACTTACCACCCAGTCTCAGGACAGTCACCTCTTGAAATACAGCAGCGATGTTATCACAAGCAAACCAACTAAGGGACGGCTGTACTGGTAAATCCCGAGGCTGATGAAAATAAGTGCTTCCCTGTGTGTTTAACCCACCCACGTGCATGTCCACTAAGCTACCAGGTGGCCTCCTTTTTCTTTTTCTCTGAGCCCAGAGCCCCGTCGGTAAAATAGAGCGGAACTACTCCAGCTGCGTCAGGGTGAGGACCCTCAGAACTCACTCAAATGAAATTCACTGCATTCAACCCCAAATTGGAAACGAAGGTGCCATTGACTATTCTGCTTCTGCTCCAGTCCTGCCCGCCACCCAACACCTGCCTCAGCACCCGGAGGCTCCCATATTTAACAGCGGGCCCAGCTCAGGCCTCTGAAGGAAACCCACATGGCGCCCTGAGCCTGCACACCAGAGGCCTGAACTCCTAATTGCCAGGCCCAGGCCGCCCTGGTCAGCCCGTCTTCAGAGCTCCCGCCATCAACCTGCGCTTTGCGTACACCATGACCTCGCTGGAGATAAACATCACCACGTCGTTTTACAGACGGGAAACTGAGGCTCGGAGAGAGTCCTGCGCAAGGTCAGACAGCCTATCTGCAACAGCCGGGTGGCTCCCGGCTTCGACCCTGTGAATGTATGAACTCCATGCTACTGTCTCGGAGCCAGTCCTGCCTCAGAAGTCCAGGTGCTGGGACACATACCCCAGCACCCCTCCCCCTCAGCCCTGGGTACCACGGGCCCACTGGACGTGTCCCTGGGCCCAGGCCCCACTGGTCTGAGCGGACAGCCTACTATATGCCCTGGGGGGCTCTCGGGCTTTCTCTCCCCTCTCCCTGATACGCTCAGGCTGTCACAACATGAAACGTGGCCAGCTCCCCTGTCACTCCCGCCACCTCCTGGGAGTATCTGTGACTGTGATGATTAGGGGTTGTTGGACCTTCTGACCTGGGAAGAGTTTCTTTCTTTTTTTTTTTTAATATATATTTTATTGTTGTTGTTTTTTTTTTAACAGAGAGGAAGGGAGAGGGATAGAGAGTTAGAAACATCGATGAGAGAGAAACAGCGATCAGTTGCCTCCTGCACAACCCCGACTGGGGACATGCCTGCAACCAAGGTACATGCCCTTGACCGGAATCGAACCTGGGACCCTTCAGTCCGCAGGCTGACGCTCTATCCACTGAGCCAAACTGGTTAGGGCAAAGGAAGAGTTTCTTGGGGTAATCTTAGTGGGAGCTGAGAAGAAGCCCTGTTTTGGTGTGGGGTCGCCCCCCTCTGTCCTGAGCTGACAGTAAGACAGGGGAGGCCCTGGGAGCGAGAGCTGAAAGATATCCTGGCTCCTGAGGCGAGAACCGAGAACTCGTGGAAGCTTAGCTGCAAGGGCAGGTGGCTCCACCCACGGGGAGGGTCTGCCTGGGTTTCATTAGTGAGAACTCCCGCCTCCTGAATTCTGGCTTTCTGTCCTCAGCTCTCCTCCTACAGCAGTGGTTCTCAACCTTGGCTGCACATTAGCATCACCTGGGAATCTTTTTAAAATCCTGATTTCTGGGCCTCATCCTCCGGAAATTCTGTTTCTTTGTTACTAATGTTGTGGCCTCACCTCATAACAAAGAAACAGAATTTCCGGAGGATGAGGCCCAGAAATCAGGATTTTAAAAAGATTCCCAGGTGATTCTAATGTGCAGCCAAGGTTGAGAACCACTGCTCCTACAGCCTCACAGCAGCCCAGGTCCAGGGAAAATTCTTTCTTAGGAAGGAGTGGACGTGTCAAACCTGAGCCTCCTGGGTGGGAGGGAGAAACCTGAGGTGCAGGCCCTGGCTCTGCCCAACCTTTCAATGGGCCTTCATTTCCTTAACCCGAGGCTCCTTCCCCGGCCCCCACTCCTCAGCCCCACCTGGGCCTCAACTATCCACCCTGCCCTCAGCAGGGGCTTTGAGGACAAAGATTTTTTTAGAAATTCTCTCCCAGCAGGTGGCTGGATCCCATCAGCTTGGCCCTGCTCTCCTGGACAGTGGAGCCGGTCTATAACCAGGCGAGAAGTTTTCGGATAACGAAAGCAGTGTCCCAGACGAGTACTGGACCTGGGAACAAAGGACTGGATCTGGGAAAGAGCGCGGGCAGGGTGGGGCAGCCGACGGAAACAGCTGGACACGACAGCGATGAGGTGCCCACACAGGTATTGTGTCAGGTAATCCTCCAACCCTCAGTGCCCGACCCTATTTGCTTTACACAGGAAGGGACTTCCCAGAGTCACACTGCTTGTCAGTGGAAGAGCAGAATTTGCCCCGAGTGGAGTGGAGCAGAGCACCAAGAGGCACGATGCTCTTGCCCCTCCCCCACACCTCTCCCCCATCTGGCTGTTCCCGTTACAGCCTTTACAACAAACCAGTGACCTAGGGAGTAAAAGGTCTTCCTGAGCTCTGTGAAACGCTCTAGTAAATAAACTGAACCCCCCGGCGGGGGTGGGGGCGAGTGGGAACCTCCGATTTACAGCACGGTGGTCAGAAGCATAGGTGACTGACAGCCTGGGTCCCTGCTGGCATCTGAAGTAGGCGGGTGGGGGCGGGGCAGTCTGAGAGACTGAGCCCTTCACCTTGGGGAACCCACACTCTGGTATCAGAAGGGAGGCACAGAGGGCAGAGGGGACACGGGAGGCAGGAGGCGTCCTTAGCACCATGACACCCAGGTTCTGAGGTGCGTGCTTCCGCCTCACCATGTTGCTTCTTTGGATGTGGATGGGAAGGAACGGTGTCCTCATCCCAGCCCCTCATGCCAGGCACTGTATGCCAAGTGCTCTATAAACATTGCAAGTTTAATCTTCACAACCCCCTGAGGAAGTAGGTTAATTATCCCTGGCCACAGGTGGCAGGGCAGAGGCTGAATATAAGCTCTCGCTGCCCCTAAACAAATGCTTTCTTCACTACTACACACTGCCCCCCACCGGGAGGGAAGGGCCAGTGAGCGGGCAGCCAGGCCTCCCTGGCAGCTGGTGGGGGAGAGGCTGCCTGTGCTGAACTGCCAAGAGCTGGAAGGCTGGATCGGTGTGGCACAGCCTCACCTGGAGTCCCATCCCGCAGAGACAGGAACCGACCACGGAGACACAGCGTGGAGGGGAAGAAATGGCGTGGAGTGCATGCACGATGAAGTTCAAAAGCCGGCAAAACTGCTGTTGTTAAAGATTCCTGGCGCCGCGTGTGAAACCTCAGCTGCCCATCTCAGACCTGTGCAAGCACTGTCCACAGGCTGTGCCTCAGGTAAAGGACCCGCATAGCTCTCAGTGGGCGCGGGCCCCCTCCACGGCCGCTCACCGCATGCAGAAGCAGACCTGCCACGGCCAACGGACCCAGACGGGCACCCGCTACTCAGGATGCAAGTGTGAGACCAGGCCACCCACACTGTGACCCCCGCCCCGCAACAAAGACACCCCTCACCCCGGCAGAGGAGGGCTGGGTTCTGAATCTGAGCTCCTGCCTGACACCAGTAAGTTATTCCTCATAAGAGGTCACAGGTTTCTTATGTGAAAACGATAACAGGTGGATTAACTGATTTCCTTGTGATTCTAGGGTGGACTTAATAAAGTAACTAGATTTTTATTTAATGTAAGCAGCTGCTTTGAAAGAGTTCGTTGTCTGACTCAACTGAAACCTTTTTCTTGTGTTTTGACCCCCAAGGTGTCCAGATGTACAGTTAAAAAGGGCTGAACTCACATCCTGGGGCAGGTGAGGCAGTTCAGGTCAGAACCTTAAACTCAGCTCCTTTCACCACGAGGCCCAAGGCTCTTGGGTGGCAGCGTTTAACGAGCACTTGTTCATTTGGCGCCTACAAGGTCTCAGGCCCTGCTCTGATCACTCCACACGTCATGGGTGAGCAGCTGTCCCACCACACGCCCCAAGTTCGCAGCAGAAAATCCACACACTGGAGCCACTTCAAGGCGGGAAAGCCTCTGTAAGTACCTCTTCTGTGTACGACTTATGGGAAGCATACTCAAAACATGTCCTTTATTTACAAAACAAAACAAAACAAAACAAAAACCACACAATAAACTGCCCTAGGGCTTAAACTGGGTGGCACAGCTGCAGCGTATGGGGACAATAAATGTCTGCTCGCTCTAAGTACCACAACTCCCCACTTCCCACTCCAACTCTGGCAGCAGCAACAGCAGTGACAGAAGTAATACCCACAATACTAACACGGGGGTCGATATGTGTCAGGCAGTCTGCTAAACGTTTTACATTCTAGTCAGTGAAATGTAAAAATAACCCAGTAGCACCCCCACTTTACAGATAAGGAAGAATGAAGTCATTGTCCCGGGGCCCCTCAGCAGAACCAGCGCTCATGCCCAGCCGTGGGTCCCAGGCTTCAGCAACGTAAGGTCTCTAGCCAAGTGCAGGACCATGCCCGTGGCCACTGAGTCACCCACACCCGGGAAGCCTCCATCCTCACTCGAAGCTAACGCTGCACATTTCCAATACAAGCCACATGTAGTTTTTGCTCGTTGCTTTAACTGCCTGCTTAGGAACTTTTGCTAGCAATGCCCTCCCACCCACCGTCTGCAGAAGTACCAAGTCCACCCAAGTCTTCCAGGTTGTGGGGCCTTTCCCTGGGAGCCCCCCACCTTCTGGTTTCCTTTCCAGCCCCTTCCCCACCTGCACCCCAGGCCTCGGGAATGCTGCAGGGTCTTCCCAGCACACGCTGAGCTCTCATGGCCAGGTGCCCTGTGTGTACTGCTCCCTCTGCCCCAGGCCCGCCCCACCTCTGTCTTGTGACCTCCTCATCCTTCAAATGCCTTCACCTGTCGAAGCCTCCCTGGCAATCCAGATGGGCAGTTACTTGTTTCCCTTCCTGTGCTCACACCAGGACAGCGTAATTGGCAGCTTATGATTCATCTATTCGCTTCTTATATATTCTGCCTACCAGGTTCTTACACTTGGTCGATGTTTAGTAAAAGTTTGTTAGGCATAAGTAATCGAATTAAAGAATAACTGGCTGCTTGCTCCCTCCCACCTCTGCCGAGTTTGGATCTGGAACCTGGAATCAGGTGACCACCGTGACAGGCCTGGACATAGACTCTGGGAACACATCGGCGCAGGTCTGTATCTCACCAACGGTGAGAGATGTCAACACCATTCACCTCCCTTTAAACCTACAGTCAGGCAGTTCCTGTGAGCCACGTAACGTCAGCTCAGCGCAGGCGGGAAGGAGGGCGCCCGAGAGCCAGAGCTGTGGGTGCCTCGGGGAACAAGAGAGAAACTCAGCGCAGCCCAGCGGGGCAGAGCGCCGCTTACCTCCTTCCTGGGAATTCATGATGTTGAGGGCGAACAGCATGGCGTTGGAGAATGTGGTCGCCTCCTCCTTACTGGCGAAGTTCAAGCCATAGACCTGGCGGGCGTCTCGCCACTGGTGGAAGGTTGGTGTCGCCTGATTGTACTTCAGCCCTTTCACGATTGAATAATTGATCACAACCTGGAAGAAAAAGAGCGACAAATACATGTAAATAAATAAAAGGTAAGTGAGCTGGAGGGAGCGGCTATGGGGCAAGGATAGTGTGTCCCCAGGGGCTACCAGAGGACAGGAAGGTTGGAGGGGGTCATAAGAAGGGGAGAGCATGCCCAGGCAGCTTTCCCACAGGATCCCTGGTCATGTCCGTTAACTGGAATGCTGTGCAGTCACAGCCTCCAGAGGAGAGCCCTGAGCTGGGAGTCAGGTTCCTTGGGCCCTCCCAGCTGTGTCGCCCACAGTGGTCACTGCACCTCTCTGGGGCTCAGTTTCTCCAGTTATAAAAGGGGGATGATAATCCTGGCTGTACTGCACTAATGGATTACTGCAGAGGTCCCATTGTGATGCATAGCTTATTTAGACTTATAGACAGGGAGATCTGAAGGGCAAGAGTCTTTTCAAATTCCTACTTATGCCTTCCAGGGCCCTCTGCATAAAGTCTAGTACTTGGACTGCGTTAATAAATGGGTACCGTAGTTAAAAGGATCACTTGGAAAGTTAAAATGTGCCAACCAATGTAGAGCATTATTAATATCTTTATTATTAATCAAGAAATATCAACGGACTGCCAGCTCAATGCCAGGTCCACCAGGGAAAGCTAGAGAAGAGCAGCTAGAACCAGACATTCAGGTGCTCACAAGCAGGCAGGGGATTCCACACCAGGCCCGCCTGACCTCTAACCTTTCTCCTTCAGACACGTAACAAATTATTTAGCTTGAGGGGCTCACAAAGGGGTGGGAGGCCTGGAGCCATTATTCTGCATCCCTGATCCCTCTGCTTAGGTGACCGAGTTTCTGACCATTACCACCATGAGTTACTTTCACCTGTTCTTGAACTATATAGACGTGGATTCTTATTTCTTTCACTCAACATAATGTCTATGAGATTCATCCATGTTATTACATTTACAAGTATTTAATTCTTATTTATTGCTACATAATATTTCACCTTATCTTTTAGAAAGAGGAAGAGAAACATCAATTAGTAACATTTCAACTTTAAAAAAAAATCCTCACACAAGGATATGTTTTTCATTGATGCTAGAGAGAGAGGAAGGGGGGGAGAGGGAGAGAGAGAGAGAGAGAGAGGGAGAGAAAGAGAGAAACATTGATGTGGGAGAGCAACATCAATAGGTTGCCTCACATACACACCCCAATGGTGGTAGAATCCACAACCTGGATATATTTCCTGACTGGGAATCAACCATGTGACCCTTTGGTGCTCAGGAGCTCTAACCACTGAGCACAGCAGCCAGGGCATATTTCATCTTTTGATATACCATAAATAACTAATCCATTGTCCTGTTCATAGACATTTGTGCAGTTTCTAGCTGTTGGTTATTAATAAAACTATGAGTATTTTCAGACATGTCTTTTAGTGGATGCAGGTGTGTACTGAGTTGATACCATATGTCTAACTATTTTTCCGAAGGCTCTATCAATTTATGCTTCCCAAAAACTCTTCTCACATCAGCATCATGGCGGAGTGAGAAGAACCCTTTGTATCTCCCCTTAAATTTCCATGTCAGATATCTATAATCCAACAAAGATTCCTCTGCTCAGCACAAAAACATGCCTGAGAGATCCACACATCAGTACACCTGAGGGTGGACGTACTGGAACCTGCAAGGGATTCGTGACAGAAGGAAGGGCAGGGACAGTGACTGCAGGTGTAGTTCAGCAGCTGCCAAGGCCCCAGCTAACACAGTAGCAGTGGAGGAGTCAGGGGATGGCCCCCACACTATGGCCCAGAGGAAGGTAATCAGGGCAGAAGCAGGGTTGGTGCCCATGAAGCCAGCTCTCTCTCCCTCTTCTCCCGCCACTGCTGGGGAACACAGTAGCAGCAGCAGTGGTTATGGAGATGCCTCTAACAGCACAGTGGTGCCTGGGGCTACAAGGCCACTAGTACAGGAGTCAGTGCTGCTGCTCCAGAACCTGGCTCCCCCATACCTGCCACAGTGGTAGTGCCCTGAGACTGAGGCAACCTGGACGCAGTGGGGTCACCCAGGAGTCAATTTGCACAACACTAACACCCCCTGTGGCAACCCAGGAGGTGCAAGTAGTGCTGGTAAGAGAAAACAAAACTTGCTCTACAGCACCATCTACTGGGAAACAAAAGGAAGTTCTCTAATTATCAATCTGCTGAATTAAGATCAAACGGTATCTGAACAAGAAGAGTCTGTCCCAAGTGTACAGAAAATGACAAGTCTCCAGAAACCAACCTCAAAGTCATGGAAGACTGAGATGTAAATGACAGAGAATTCAAGACGCAGTAATGAAGAAACTCAACGAGATACAAGAAAACTCAGAAAGGCAGTTCAATGAACTCAGGAATGAAATTAATGAAAGGAGTACTTTACCAAAGAGATTGAAACTATAAAAAAAACAACAACCCAAACAGAAATTCTGGAACTGAAGAACTCAATAAATGAGATGAAGACAGAAATCTGGAAATGATTCAGGTGGAATAAGAGAGAAAACTAAGAGTTAAAAAAGTGAAAGAACTCTATAAGAATGATCTGACTCCATTAGAAAAATGGGTACCCCAGAAGGACAGAACAGAGAGCTTATTCAAAGAAATAATTGATGAGAACTTCCCAAACCTATGTAAGGAATTGGGTATTTGAGTATGAGATGCTAATAGCTAATTATCTCAACACAAAAACTCCTTCTCTAAGACACATTATAAATTGTCAAAAGTTAATGGTAAAGAAAGAATTCTCAAGGCAGCCAGGGAAAAAATGACAGCAACCTACAAAGGAAACCCCATTGGATTATTATCAGATTTCTCAGCAGAAATCCTGTAGGCCAGAAGAGAGTGGAGTGATATATTATAAACTAGAGGCCCGGTGCACGAATTCATGCACGGGTTGGGTCCGGCCTGCCCTCCCAAATCGCCCAATTGAGCTGGACCAGCCAGGGGAAGGGGCCTCGGGTGGTTGGCCGACTGGCCCTGCCCCTGGTTGAACTCCCAGTTGAGGGGACAATTTGCATATTAGCCTTTTATTATATAGGATACTGAAAGAGAGAAACCACCAACCAAGAGTACTATATCCAGCAGAGTTATTCTTTAGGTGTGAAGAAGAAATAAAGGCTTTCCCATATCAACAAAAGCTGAGGGAATTTACCACAAGATCTTCATTACAAAATATATATTGAAAGATGCTCTTCTACCTGAAGCAAAAACATAAATGTATACAAAACTTTGAGTAAGGTGACAGACAGAATCACGATATAAAGGTTAAAGGGAAAGTAAGCATTAAAAATAACAATAGTTGCCCTAACCGGTTTGGCTCAATGGATAGAGCGTCGGCCTGCGGACTCAAGGGTCCCAGGTTCGATTCTGGTCAAGGGCATGTACCTTGGCTGCAGGCATATACCCAGTAGGGAGTGTATAGGAGGCAGCTGATCGATGTTTCTCTCTCATCGATGTTTCTAACTCTCTATCCCTCTTCCTTCCTCTCTGTAAAAAATCAATAAAATATATTTAAAAAAAAAATAAAAAAAAAATAACAATAGTTAGTACAATATGGTGATAATTCTTGTATCATTATCCCCATGGAGTTATTGGGAGACTGAAATAATAGACATGAAAAGTGCTCTATAAGATATACTAGTAAGGAGATTAAACATGTAAGATATCCCTATTTGGTAAAATACCAGGAATCTGTATCCCTTAAAATGTCCAACCTTGTACTCCACACTGACTGGGAGACAGACCTGTGAAAATTAGTCTTTACTCTTGAGGTCCATAAAATCACTGTAAACCAGGTTTCCTGCCACTCTCACAATGCCTCGGCTTATTAAGAACCTCTTTTATGTTCCTACTAGAGGCCCAGTGCACGAATTTGTGCACCAGTGGGGTCCCTCGGCCTGGCCTGCAACATCCCTCGAGCGGTCCTGGATTGCGAGAGGGTGCAGGCCAGGCTGAGGGACCCCACTGGTGCACGATCGGGGCCGGGGAGGAACTTGGGAGGTTGGCCAGCCAGGGAGGGACCGCGGGAGGGCTCCAGGGCGTGTCCAGCCCATCTCGCTCAGTCCCGATGGGCCGGACTCCAGCAGCAAGCTAACCTACTGGTCAGGGCGTCTGCTCCCTGGTGGTTAGTGCATGTCATAGTGACTGGTCGACTATCTGCCCCCTGGTGGTCAGTGCATGTCATAGTGACTGGTTGACTGTCTGCCTCCTGGTGGTCAGTGCACATCATAGAAAGCGGTTGACGGCCTTAGCATATCATTAGCATATTGCACTTTGATTGGTTGTATGGCCGACCAGTTGACCGGACACTTAGCATATTAGGCTTTTATTATATAGGACTACAGGCCCAATGCATGAAATTTGTGCAAGGGGCTTGGCCCCTGCTTCCACGGAGGCTGCCTCTGCCTCAGCCCCTGCCCACCTCGGCAGCCAGGGGCCTCTGCCTTGGCCCCGCTGCTGTGGCTTTGTCCAGAAGGATGTCTGGTCTAATTAGCATATTACGCTTTTATTATTATAGATTGCATGTTTATGAACATGCAATTCCAAGCACAGGGCTGTGCTGGTAACTTCTCTGCCAGACTCTAGGTCTCCAGGTTAGAGTCACCACAGCCTCTCTGCATGCACCCAGGAGTCGCTGAGGGCTGCTGCCAGAGTCTCCCGCACGGGAAGTCCTCCTCCCAAAAGAGCCCCACCATGTGGTTTCCTCTGCAGGAGGCAGCGAGGTGTGGAGCCTCCTGAGAACAAGGTGCACATTAGTTTCCAGGAATCCTGTTCTCCAGGCCCGTGCCCCCTCCAGCACACCTTCCATCTACGCAGAGTACCCTGAAGGCAACCAAGAGGCATGAAGGGAGTGGAAAACTGGTCATAATGAAAGCAATCCCTTAGGGACACCCACTATGATTCGGAAACTGCACTGGGTAATGGGCCTTATGTCAAAGGCGAGTACCAGAGTGGTATGTCCACGTCATCCCCCACCCACAGGTATGTTATGAAAATGGGTAAGATATTTTGGCTGCCACCATAATGGGGACTCAGGATGCTATATATCCTTCAATGTACGGTGCGGTGTACCTCTAAGAGGCAGAGCTAGAACCGATGACCTGGAAGAACAGGGAAGCAGCTTCCAGGAGGTTTTGAGAGAAACCTTCCTATCAGTAAGCTTGTCAATGAGGGAAAGGGATGCCTCTGAAGGTATCGAGTTCCAGGTTAGAGAGACTACCTTTAGGCAGGAGTCCTGAAGTGGGGATGTCCCTTTTAGCCACAAGAATCTGAAACTTAACAGGGTTATTTTGGCCAAAGCAGAAACACAGTCAACTGGCAGCCACTAAAAATAGTCTTCAGTTTCTGTTCTCTTTTCTTTTTTTTAAAATCTTCACCCAATAATATTTTTCCCATTGATTTTTAGAGAGAGAGGTAAGAAGGAGTGGGGGCAGGAGGGGGAGAGAGAGAGAGAGGGAGAGAGAGAGAATGAGAGGGAGAGAATGAGATACATTGATTGGTTGTTTCCCACATGTGCCCGGACTGGGCTGGGGATTGAACCTGCAACCCAGGTCTGTGCCCTTGACCAGGAATCGAACGTGTGACCTTTCCGTGTATAGGCTGACACTCTAACCACTAAGGCACACCAGCCAGAGCTGTCCTCTTTGTTCTAATTGCTAACGTGCTGATTCTTGCAGATAGCAGCTAATCTGCTGCTCAACTTAGCCAAGGCCTGACCAACAGGATGCCAGAGATGCTATTTAGGTCGAGTTTTTCACAAATGCTGAAACCACAGGTCTGGTGATTTCACTGCTAAATGTGTCCCTGTCAATCTCTAAGAGAGGGGCGAGCACTGAAGCACTAACCAGAGTCCCTGTGGTTAGGCCACACAAGCCCTTTCTCCACGTCTCTATTCTGGTCCCTGTCACATTAGACTGATCCGTCTTAGTTATGTGTGCACGACTGTTCCTGACATAGGTGGACTTACCCTCTATTTGTGGAGTTACTTACCAGGTTCACTCACAAACTACCTTATCCGATTTGTCCGGGATGTACTATTAGGGAGAGAAATGATCCCAGATTCTTCAAATCAACTTGCTGTTCCTTCCTAAGACTTAGGGCAAGCATGTCAAACTCGTGGCCTGTGGGCCGCATGTGGCCCACAATGAATATTTTTTATTTTTTTTCCACAACGAATATTTTTGTGGCCCAGCCAATATAACGGTATGTAAGAAACATTTTAATAAAAATTTCATAACTTAATTTTTACAATATCTTGTTATACATAATTATTAATAACGAACTATAATGTTCACTAATGACTGATTACTATAATCATGTTGCATTCATTTCCCTTACGCGCAGGCGCACCATTTCTCTCCACTAATACTAGCAGCGAATATTTTAGCAGCGATTGCCAAGTCATTAGTCTTGTACTGACTTGTTTGGTGTGCGCAACAGGAAATATTTCGCTTTCAGAGAACAAGAAAAATAGGTTTATTTGCATTATGCTTATTAACCTGTGCAGTTATTCAGTGCCTAGTAAGTTAATGTTAAAAAAATATTAATTTTTATTAAAATGTTCTATTATTTTATGTTAACGATTACTCATTTATTTCAGCCCTTTGTATTTAACATGTCTCTATCGAAATAAACCTACGTTTCTATGAAAATTGAAGCTTATTTTTTTTTTGCGGCCCACATAAGGTTAAACCTTATTTATTTGGCCCGTGTTAGCCTTTGAGTTTCACATGTTGACTTAGAGGGTTGATGAACAAAAATTTTTATTGTCATATTACTCATAGATATGTAGGCATAGAATAAAACTAACATATTTGTACAATATATTTTTCAAAGCTGTTTCACATTTGTTATTTTATTCTAATGTTACATTAACACAGAATTATGCGGGATGTGGGTTACTGTCTCTATGAGACAGATGTGAAAAATGGTGTTCAGAAAATAGTTTGCTCAAGGTTTCATAGGAGAATGTGGGGTCAGAATCTGAACCCAGATCTTCTGATTCCAAACCTGACCTTGTTTTTTGGACCTCTTTCACTATACTGTGTGTACGTGCGTGTTTATGCGTGCACGTGTGGGTGTGCATGCGCGGCACAGGCTGGGGTGTCACCAGGGGCTCCGGCACTCACCTGCTGATCCTGCAGCTTCACTCCGACGACTCTGAAGGTGCTGCTGGCAGTGTTGTGGTAGATGTTGATCCGGCTGAAACCCTGCTGGCCGGGTTTGATGGGTACCCATTTCTTACTGGTGTCATCGTAGACCATCACGGAAGCCCGGGCTTGGCAGATACTCTGTTCACTGCAGAGCAAGAGAAAACTTCAGTGTCAGGGGCAGCCACGAGGGATGGAAGCTGGCTTTGCCCTTTTCTGAGCCAGAGGCCACCTGCTATTGCCGCAGAGAAACCTCCTAACTGCTAGAGCTCCCCGCAGTCTGTGGGAGGGCTGCTCCGGGAGGTGGAGAGTCATTCTCCAGAGACCCCGGGGCTGGAGAGGAGTGTGCTGTGCCAACACTCTCAATAGCGCGGAAAAGACGCCCAGCTTTCCTTTTAGGGGAAAAGGCGCTTGAATGTGGAAGGAATGACAATTGGCCAACTGTCTCCAGTCCTCCAGGCACTGTGTAAAATAAGGCAACGCTGGGCTTCACAGCCTGTGAGGTAGCCACAATCACCCCACTTTGTAGATGAAACAATAGAGGCTTAGAGACTTGGGAAAACTGATACCAATTCACACAGGAGTTCAGTGATTACATTTGGGATTTCCCATCAGTTCTGTCTGACTGTGGAGCACACAACAAAGACCATCTTCTTCGCAACAGCCAAAGAAACGCTCTGTTTGTGATATTGTGACAGGGCACCATCACACAAGCTCCGTAGACAACAGAACACGAGGCGACCTTCTCCGAACAGAGCGAGAGCAATCCAAATAAACACCTGGCTGCACCTGCTTTGCTGTACACATTTAGTAATAAGCAACGTCATCTGTTCAGAATACGACAGGAAACCAGGGAAGAAGCAAAAGAAACCCCTGGGAGAGGAAACAGCCGTCGCTGAAACCAGGTACTCCTGCCACGAACGCCAAGGAAGGCTGCTGCCTTTGCACACCGGCCTCCTCATCCTGAGCAGCTACTTTCTTGGTCTTCAGCGCATCAGAACCCCAGGTTAGAAAGGTAAGGCCCGGTTTTAAAGGCAGGCGCACCGACACCAGTGAGGCGTGGCCGCTATCAGAGAGGGAGGCCATATGAACACAACTGCGTTAGAATTAGAAACAGAAGTTAAAGCCCAACAATTTGAGCCCAAATAATTTATTTATTTTTTATTTTTAAAAATATATCTTTATTGATTTCAGAGAGGAAGGGAGAGGGAAAGAGAGATAGAAACATCAATGATGAGAGAATCATTGGCTGCCTCCTGCACGTCCCCTACTGGGGATCAAGCCCACAACCTAGGCATATGCCCTTGACCAGAATCGAACCTGGGACCCTTCAGTCCGCAGGCTGACGCTCTATCCACTGAGCCAAACCAGCTAGGGCGAGCCCAAATAATTTAGTAGAAGCAAAAGTGTGTGCACTAATGGACGGTCATCAAAATGAGCCCAAGCTGTCGGGAAAAGTGACATAATGGTCACCTTACCATATTTCTTGGAGGGAAATAAAATACTTGAAAAAGGTCCCACTCCCAGCCCCAGTGGTTACTGGATGACGAATCAGTGGCTTTTAGGAGATCGGCCCTGGGTGACTTGGAAACCCCCACCTGGCCAACGTAGTGGGTGCCTAAGTGTCCCCGAGGGCTGAGCTTCCTCAGGACCTGCTCAGCTCCCTGCTGACGTGGATGGCGGAGGATCAGTGTACAGATCATCATCATCATCATCATCATCATCATCATCATCATCACAGTGGGTCAGTGGACAGCGCAGACAAGCCTTCCCACGTCCCCTCACTTCCTTTCCCATGAGTCCCTTGCACATTTCACGGGTCCAGCCAGCGGCATCACGTGCCAGTGCTAGGTGTCGAATCCCCTAGGAAAGCCTACGCTGGGCCTCAAACTTGCTGTCGATCCCCAGCTCTGCTCTGGGGTTTCGGGGTCCAGGGTACCTTGATGTCAGCTGTCACCTCACGCTGGGGGTTCTGTCCGAGAACAGAAGTGAGTCGCAAGGGCGTTTTTGTGCAATTGTGCCGCATCTTTCCCCCATAGCTCACCATTCATTTAACAAACATTTAAGGGGAAGTTGGTGATGAGCAAAATAGGCATGGTCTTCCCAGAAGAGAGCCATGTGATACCCTCAGGGAGAGAGAAACCAGCGCTGTGCTCTGCCTTCTGGCACCTGAAACCTCACTCGATTGTATTTTTCTATTGATTTTTAAAGAGAATGGAAGAGAGGGGGAGAGACAGAGAGAGAAACATTGATGTGAGAGAGACACATCAATTGGTTGATTGTTGCCTTCAGTATGCACTCCGAGTCGGGGATTGAGCCTGCAACCAAGGTACCTGCCTCTGACTGGAACAGAACCCATGACCCCTTCAGTCCGAGGGCTGATGCTCTATCCACTGAGCCAAACCAGCTAGAGCCCACGTGTCTTTTAAAAAAGAGAATATGCTTAGGCAGAGGTGCCCTCCCCCTGGCTAGCCCTTTGGGCCTTGTCTTCATGAAGCCTGGTAGAAATTACACTGTACACAGAAACAGATAGACCTCGGATTCAATCAGTTTCCTTCCAATATAAACTGACCAGAATCAAGTTAGGGGCTAAGCTGTGTCACTGCTGTGCTCAGCCGCCCTGGACTGCCTCAGGGGCTGGGAGATCCGGAGGTGCAGCCTGGTGTCAGTGAACAAAACAAGGATGTTACTGAGCCTGAGGGATGTGGGCTGCAACCCCCGCTCCACCGCTTGCTGGCACGTGACCACAGAGGCCCTGCGGTGCTGTAGAGCTGAGTGTGACAGCCACTGTCCTCACAGGGCAGGTGCCGGGTGGCAGGGCAGCGCTCTCCAGAGCCCCTGGGTGGCAGCCATGGAAGTGCCTTTCAGAGCTCCAGGAGAGCCTGTGATGGGGCAGAGCTGACCAGTGGTCCCAGTGGCCACCTCTCTGGATGCCACCATGTCGCACAGAGGCCATGCTTCTCCAGGCTGCTCCGTCAGTGCCCGACACAGGCCTCCTCGATGGGGAAACCCTGCTCGGCCTCCTCAGCAGCCTGTGCGCTGTGGTCTGAGAGGCTCCTACTCAGTCCGTCCTTCCTGCTCTCTCGCCGGCACAGATGTCGGACCTGCACCCTGGCCTGAAGCCCTCTGCCTGCTCCTGCTCCCTCCATTCTGCACTGATGTCCCCAGGGCCTTGGCCTCTGCTTCTTGGAAGATCCAAAGCGACACACCTGCTATAGTGTAGGTTCCCCGAGGGCAGGGGCAGGCCCGCCTCATTCTCTGCTGTGCCCCTGGAACCTGGCATAGACCAGGTGCCTCATAAATGCTTAGGGTAGACTCTCAGGGCTGAACAGAATCTCAGGGCTGAGAGTAGGAGCCTCTCAGACCACAGAGAGTGGATGTCCCAATCCACTCTCATGTCCAAAATGACATGCCTTCTAAGTGGCCCTAAGTGGACGCCGAGCCTGTGAATGAAAACCACCAGCGTGGGAAACCTGCCCCCCAAAGCAGCCCACCCTGCTGAGGAGTGGTCTCGGCTGGGAGGCATCCCTGCTCTTCTGGGTCAGTCCACGCCCTGCCCTCCAGAGTCACAAAGGTGGACAGCGCATGACAGCCCAGTGGACAACTGAAGGGACATCTTGGTTCTTCCATCCCTTATTCCCAGGACATTGCCCCCTTGCCACCTGTCACTCTCCTCTAGTGAGTCCTGACTTGTCACATTTTCTCTGAGTGTCTGGGTCCTACGATTGGATATGACCATGGCATCTTAGTCTGACAAACACAGATGCCAGTGAGTCAAAAACGTAGTGACGCAGAGCCGAGTGTGACAGCCACTGTCCTCAGAGCTCACGGCCACTCAGGGAAGCGGACAGATGATTACACCTTCCAGGGCCTGGAGGGTGGGGAGCCGGGGAACCTCACTGCAGGCAATGCTGTGAGTGCCCCCAGATGGAGAGCTTTCAGCCCAGCGAATCAGGAAGGGGATGGGGGGTGGTGGGGAGAGCAGAGGCAGGGAGGCAGGGCCAGGGGTGCTTGGACAGAGATATAAAGAAAGTACCCACTGCTGTGCTTGCTCCTAGTAGGTGCTCAAACACCAATAGTGATTTTTCTTATTGTAATTATCACCATGGGTTCCTTTTCCTGCTGCTGTTTAACACTAGGTTCAAACTGAACTTGTGGTTAACCAAAAAGCCTGCTGTGGCCCCGCCTCCGTGTGAACAGTGTTTGTCTATCTGCTTATTTTATTCCCACTGACAAAACCTAAGTGCCAGGAAAGACCCACTCACTTACTCTGCTTCAGGGTTGTCTTGCTTACCATCCGTTTGGGGTTTTGTTTTAATAAAATCCTCACTGTACCCAAAGGCTTCAGAAACTCCATCTGTCTACATCACGTATCATTTGAGGAAAGTACCTTTGACAGACAAGTATTTACATCACGTATCATTTGAGGAAAGTACCTTTGACAGACAAGTATTTTCTTTTTAAGTATATTATTTTTGAATGACTGCACTGTTGTTATTTTTTTTAACACGAACACACAAATATCCTTTACTAAGTTTAGAAAGTCTGTCCCTACGTCCTCCCCATGGGCCCCATACACTTTGTGCCTGTGTAGATGCGGCCTCAGCGCTCCCCATCCTGTCTGGCTCTGAGGAACCATGTGGGGCTGGAGAAAAGCTACAGCCGATACTCACAGGGCTACTTTTATGTGATCAAACAACCAGCTGAGAAGTGGGAATAATTAGTGAAAATGCAGTTGGGTTTGAGCTACCAGATCGATGGACCCCCTCTCCCCTCCCATCCCCCCGGGACCTAACAGCTGCTCCGAGCAGTGTCACTCGCTCAGTCTAACCCTTGGGAAAGCGCAGGTTCCTGCCCCACCACCCCACTCCCCTACTGACCAGGAATGAGTTTCTGAATTTGTCCCAGGCCGGTAGCCGCCAGCCCAGCCACACTCTGCCTGTGTACAGGCACCTGGACTCCCTCCCCACCTGTGAATACCTGTCAGGGCTTTCCCAGGCATTCCCTACGAGAACCTGAAGAACAGTGTAAGTTCACAAGCCGGGCAGAAGGGTGTAAAGCCAAAAAGGCGACAGGAACAGGGTTGATCATAAGAGGCTTGCGGGTGGAGAGCATACGCCCAGGGTTGAGTTGGAAGAAGTCCAGCACCTAGGCCTGTGCTCGCATCTGCCTCTCAGCACGGAACTAGCCAGTCTGTCCTGCTTCTCAGGGTCTGCCCCACTGGACTGTGAGCTCCCTGAAGGCGGGGCTCGCTTTTCCTTTGTCAACCCAGCCCTGTATGTTGTAGACACAAGTGCTCGCTGAAGAAATGATTGTGAAGAAGAGCGTTCATGATGGTGTGCCCACAGGTACGTGCCTGCAAACCCTACTCCACTTATTCTCAGAGAGCAGCTGCCAAACAAGAGCGCCTGCTATAGATTAGCATCAGGTTCTCTGTCTCGCCACGGCCTGGGATCAGTCAGGAAATGCAACTCTGAGGGTGGGCCTACTGTGCAGAGCGGGGCGGCCGCTGCCTCTGACAGTGTGCCTCACTGGCCAGTTCCAGGGAACGCGGAAATGGTGGGCGCTGGCCTCTGCTCCTCCAGAGGCTCAGCCGAGGAACCACATTCTTTGCAGCCTGGATCTCTTACTGGAAAGGCAGGCTCACAGCCTCCCTGTCTCTCCCCAGCGCTGGAAGTGGCCCTGCTCGGCCTGATGCCCTGACTTGGTGGCTCCCTTCAGAGGGAACAACCCATCTCTCTGTCCATCATGTCTCCCCAGCAGACTGGGAACCCGGTTCGCTTAGGATGGAGGGACTTCCTGGGAGGTAGGACATTCAGCGTAAACCCAGGATAGTCCCAGCAAACCAGGGTGCGTGTCACCCTGCTGGGAACTCGTGCTCTCTCACCCCAATAACGATCACAGGGTTGAGCACCTAATGAATTGATGGGAGCTGGCTGCTGCAAACTGGCACCTACTCTAGACCCAGCTCTCCCTTTATCTCCTGTTGGCTGCCCACTCGCTTCCTCTCTAGGTGTCTACTGGCACCTGGCCTCTGTCCCTAATATACTCATGGCCCCTAACAGATCCTACTTGATGGCCCCTTTGCTCTAACTCATGCTGTTCCCTCTGCCTGGGTGCTTTTCCAGCCTAGGCTGCCAGTAATTGCTACGTATCCTAACGTCACCTCATTTAGAAAGGCCTCCTGAAGATACAGGGCAAGCAAGGGCCACTTCCCCGTGACTGGCTCCCCCGCAGGGTGATCAGGGCTCAGGCCACAGTTCCCTTCCCCGTTTATATCTGGATTTCTAAAACAGGGCAGATTCTTTGCTGGTTCCAGGAACCTCGTCCTTGCTCTCCTGTGATGCTACCCACACCCTGCCTGGTGCAGATCAGGGAGGGAAGGGCAGTCTGTCCACACAGCCCAACTGGCAGCCCGGTGGTAAGGCCTGGTCTGACAGCAAAAGCATCCTCTGGACATGTGGGCCAATTACAATGACTTCCTGGTGTTCCTCAAGCAGTTAAAGAAGATGCTTCCTCTGCCTCATATGCGTTCTCCTTCCTACATCCACAGGTTTGCATCTCAGCGTTGCTCAAAGCCCAGGTCGTGTCTCTGCCTTCAGAGAACACCTGTTCATTCATTCCCACTCACTGGTCACTACCAAGAGGAAGGCCTTCGGCTGGGCCCTGGGAAGGGCGTGGCGTGTCTCTGCCCTTAAGGAGACCCCATCTAGCAGGAAAACCAGGCAGTTACAAAATGGCACAGGACAGTGCTATTGTGTTTTTCTATGAGGGTGCCCAGTACCCAGCTGGCGCTGTCTGTGCCAAGGCCCCGGAAGCCTCTGGTTACTCTCCAGCTTTCACGGGGGCCTGTTAGAGCTCATCTTCTTCCCGAGACCATGAGCCTCCTGAGGGCAGCCAGGTCTGACCACCAGGTCTCCCTCCACACCCCCTCGGGGTGGCACGGTAGGTACTCATTAACAGATACGGGCTCAGTAGCTGCCAAGGGAATAAGCGAGTGAGGGAGCAGTGGGAGGCCAGAGGGAAGTGTCTATAAATAAATGTTCCCAAAGCCAAGCAGAAGCAGAGCCAGTTTGTGAAATCCTGACTTGTTTACTTTCAATATACAAGCCAGGAAAGTGAACTTGAAAAGCAGGCTGAGAATCAGAGTGGCCACACCAAGAACGCAGGCTCTGGTTACCTGTCCGGGGCTCCAGGACAGGGCGCACTTGCCCTCACCTCCCAGGACCACGGCTGGGAACAGTACCTGCCAGTTCAGTGGCCCCTGCAGGTCAAAGCCTGTGATTTCATGTGATGCTCAAAACCAGGATTAGGAGGGAGTGATCACCTTTACCCACTTTACACTAAGTGACTGATCCAGAGTCCTCTAAGGCAGGGAGACACCCCTGGCCGGGACCCCACCTTCCTCCTCCTTTCTCTGGAGGCCTCTCCTTCAGGCTTCTCAGGTCTCGCTCCCTCAGTGGGTCCGTGGACAAGCTGATGCGTTAAACACTTAGCAACACCAGCCAGGGCTAAATGCTTGCTTTGAGTTTGCCTAGTTTTGCCAGGTATTGTATTTCTCAGCCTTCAAGGATTCCTTGGGGGTGGGAGGGACCACAACTCACCTTCGATCTGGCCACCCCCATTTTTCCTATCTCTTTTCCTGCATTCGTTTACAAAATAAACCAAGACAACACCCCATTTAACACCCCATTTACTGAGTACCGACCATGTACCAAATATATTCCAAGGCCCAGTACTCAGACAAAACTCAACCTTCTCTTGAATAAAAGATGTGGTCTCTGTTAATGGGGGGAGCCACAGTGTACAGGTGTGTGTCAAGTGCTGTGGGTACAAGGAAGGGCATGCTTCATCCTGCCAGGAGGGAGCGGACCATTTCAGGCAGAGCGAACAGCGGCAGCAAAGGCTCAGAGAGGAGAGTGCAGCATCCTCAGCCATCAATCACCTGGGCCCCGTAGCTGCTCCAGGCTCATCAGGGGGAACGAGAAGACCTACACCAGGGGTGTCATCACCAGGTCCCGTCAGTGACTGAGAAACAGGCTGGGAAGCACAGCCTCGTCAGAGCTGAATATCTGCGAGTACTTTTTTTGGATGGAGGAAACAGGCCTGGAGAGGGAAGTTTCTCAATGTCCTGCGGCTAATATGTGGAGGGGCCGGGACTAGGTTATAGGGCTTCCTGCTTCACTTAGTAAAGCATGATTACTACACGTGACATCACCTTTTATATGTCATTTTCCCCCAGAACCATTTGAAAGTAAGTTGCAGATATACTGCAATCTTAAGGGGTTCAGCCTACATCCTTTAAAATAATGACATTCTAATATGTAGCTTAAATACCATTATTGTACCTAAGAAAATTAATAATTTACCCAATTGTCCCTGAAATGTTTTAATCTTTAGGGATCCAGCATCCACTTCACGTGTTACATTGGGGTTGTCTATTTACCCTCTTTTTAAAGCTGGAAAGTTAGGCCATTTTTTTTGTTTGTCATCGATACTAATTTCTGTGTGTGAAGAGTTTAGGCCAATTATCTTGTAGGCTGTCCCCATTCTGGGTTGTTTTCCCTGATTAAATTCAGAGCAAGAATGGGACACAGGTGACAGTGGGGACCTATTGTGTCATATCCCACCAGGCAGCCCCTAATGCCAGTTGCCTTCTCTGGGAGAGGCAAGGTGGGTGCAGGGGGTGATCGCCAGGTCTCTGCAACAGAAAGGTACATGTCCTCTGGGCAACTGGTGAGTCACCCGCAGGGTGACTGTTTTTCCTTAATGGGGACAAGCTTGAGACAGATTTAATGTGTTCTAATGTTCGTTCTGAAATAGTTCACACCTGTGAGAAGGTTCCCCTGATGCCACCACCCAGACTAGGACATGTGCTGCCTCCTAGGCGGTGCGTTCAGGGGGAGCCCCTGCGTCCCCTCCCAGTCCCAGCCCCCTCCGTGTCTCCATCGTGCTTTTCGTAGTACAGTCATCACTGAACATTCCCAGTGGCTCTCAAAACTTTTTGTCTCAGGACCGCTTTACACAGATGAATATTACCGAGTTTGTCAAAAAGCTTCTGTTTTTGTCAGTTATGTCTGTCCATATGTACCATATTTGAAATGAAAACTGAGAACTTTTAAAACACAAGCACACATTGCGTTACTTGTCACAGTGATAATGTCAACACATGTCATGTGGCCTCTGGAAAATTCCACTGTTCACTCATGACATAAGAGTGAAAAAGGCAAATAATGTCTCAATATGGTTATAAATACAGTTCTGAGTCATAGACCACTAAAAAGTAGGCCTCCTGACCACATTTTGAAAACAGTGAATTGGATTTGCATATATTAATATGCAGAAATTTGAATGGTGATGTTCAAGCCCGTTTTTATGAGCATGAGAATTGAAGAAAGGCTCTTGGTAAATAAAGAATAAATTTAGTGTTAAACCCGGACATCTTTTCTTCCATTCAGATTAGGTGGGACGATCAGACTGCGCGTCATGTTACTCAAGATGTTCTTCACCTTTTCTCCACTATAGCTCTGTCCCAGATGCTCGGACAGCTGGTCTCGCCTCTCTGGGAAAACATCTACCAACTGTTGGGAGAGTCTGAACCTGTCTCACACCCACACTTTCTTTCAAGGCTCCCAACACAGCCCTTCCCTTGGGGAGCCATCTGATAGGCCATGTGGACATTAGGGCTACTATTACTAGTACACATTCCAATATATCCCCAGAGTCTGTGACTCTGACCACTTGTGGAAGTGGAATGAGTTTCAACACAGCCTTGGGACAGCTGTGAAGAGCTGGCTGGGCCGAGGACTGGGGCAGTATGCTCATCTCTGAGGGTGAATTAACAGCCCAGCTAACATCCCTGCCCATCAGCATGGCGACTTGGCTCAGTTCAATGAACACCTGCGTGAGGGCACTGCATTGCCTAGGGCACAGCGACGGTCAGAAATGAGTAACCCTGCCTCCTGCCCGGAGGAGTCTAGGCAGGGAGGGCAGATGGTGAATGAAGGGATGATGGGCAGAGAAACGCACGGGAGCTCCAGGGCAGAGAAGGCCTCTCTGTCTCATGGCATCCACCATGTGAGATCAGAAACTACAAAGGGTAACAGAGACCAGGAGGCCTTGACTCTAACCTCTACTCTGCAATTTGGGGCCAGTTCCTTCGAGAGGCTATAGCGAAGTCTAGCTTCTGAAAATACAAGGGACCTAGCTTCACGTCCCAGCTCTGCCAGTGATACCAGTGGGACCTGGGACGAGTAACCTCACTTTGCTGACCCTGGTTTTCTTGTCTATAAATGGGAATGACAGCAGAGCACCCGGAGGATGAGGATTAAATACAGTGTATACAACATAATTATGTTAGAGGACTCTAGCATGATGCGTGGCACGTAACCCAAACGGGGAGGGCTGTTGTTATTTTCTCTTTTATGGGTTCAATTTCCGAAGAGAAGCCACTGGACGAGACCAGTTCCCAACCACCTGGCGCCCAGGACACCTGAGGAACACGAACACTCTCATGAGCTCACTCGGGTCCATTATGCTAATGCTGCTCACGGAGAGCACACAGCATTCTCTGGAACAGAACACAGAGTAGCTCCAAGAAGCTCCCAAATGATCTGGCTGCACATCCAGGGGAAGAGTAATGGGACCCCATGGCCTCCGAGACCCCGGGCCTCAATATCCCGATCTGTGTACCTCTCAGCTGGAGCAGCCAGGTACTATCACACTTCAAATTCATCACCAGGAGCAATGCAACTTTCCCCCTCTCAAAGAAATATTGAGGAATACTTAAAAAAGATGAAAGAGAGTTAATTTGGCTGAGGTGGAGGGTAAGGCCCTGAAGCACCCCTAACTTAGATGATCTAGTGCAGACAGACCGTCTCCGGTCTCCTAGGTCCTTTCAAGATGGAAACCTCTCGGATTTCTACAATTTACTAGTAAAAAGACCTTTAAAAACATCGCATGGCTTCCTCCCCACTTACTTCTGAGACCATTCCCTGCAGTCAGCAGCTGACATTTAAAAAAAAATCTTTTTTAATTGATTTCAGAGAGGAAGGGAGAGAGAGATAGAAACATCAATGATCAGAGAGAATCAGTGTTCGGCTGCTTCCTGCACGCCCCTTACTGGGGATCGAGCCCGCAACCCAGGCATATGCCCTTGACTGGAATCGAACCTGGGACCCTTCAGTCCGCAGGCCGGCGCTCTATCCACTGAGCCAAACCAGCTAGGGCCAGCAGCTGACATTTATAACTGAAAGAGACTTGGTTCCTCCGGACTCGGGAAGTAAGCATGCCCCTGAAGTGGGAAGTTTTCTGTTCTCCACAGCTGCACCCATGAATTCTTTAACCCTCAAGGTAAATTACTAAAATGATAGAAAAGTGGCTGGAAAGGAGCAGGAGTAAAGACAACCATGAAAACCCAGCATGTGTGCCCGGTCCTGTTAGATCCTGGGCTCTGGCCCCCGGAACATCAGGCAAGTTCTACTCACTGTAATGTCAGTTTTAGCAACTCACACAGCTTGCTTCCAGAGAGCCTGAGTGTCCTGGGAAACTCCAGTCCTTCCTCAAGACCCACATGACTGTGAGCAAGTGCCCGGGCTGGGCTGCCTCGCCCACAAAGCCAGTGATAGCACCTTCCTCATCTGCCCAACAGGGTGAAACCAACCAAATAAGAAAATTGGGCCCTGACTGGTAGCTCAATTGGTTAGAGCATCATCCTACTATGCCAAGATTGCGGATTCGATTCCCAGTCAGGGCACATTACAAGAATCAACCAGTGAATGCATAAATAACTGGAACAAGTAGATGTTTCTCTCTTTCTCTTTTTCTAAAATAAAAGTTGGTAAAACTGCACTTTGGACGCCGTGAAGTGCTTTCTAAGCAGGGATTATAACTCTATGCTAAGATCCAAAGCCGTAATGAGTTAATCAAATAAACGCCCCAAGTCCTAGGAGGCAAAGCTGTCTTATCACCCACCATCTTTCTTGGAGTTAGCTGTAGGGCAGAGGAGTCCTGTCAGATGTAAGGTCACCTTCAGAAAGCTCTCGCCCGGTTAACCACGCAGAGGCTGACCTGCTGTGGCCCACATTCGTGCCAAATAGCAACAGTCCTGGTGCTGACGGCCCAGGCAGTCCAAGTCTCAGGCTGAGGTCAGGACTCTGTCTTTACAGTTCATGAAGTTTCCATTGTGAAAGGAACCTCAGTTCTTCCCTCTTTGCTCCGCATTCAGAAAAAAAAACCTGAATGTTTCCAGGCCGTTCTGGAGAGACGAGCCAGGACCATCCATAGCACCTGAGCCAAACCACAAGCCCATTAGACAGATCAGACCCCCTCTACACAGAGAAGCCATTAAAGGCTACAGGCATCCAGAGACACAGGCCGTGCAATGGACAGACCAGCAGAGGGAAAGTGCACGGCTGTCAGTATCTTGCTGTGTGACCCTGGGTAAGTTCTATGCCCTCTGCTCTGTTCCTGGATCTCCCCACTGTACAACAGGGGGCCTGGGATGATTTCTATGGCCCCTTCAGCTCTATACCATTATGATTTAGGTTTTCTCTTGACATCCCTCTGTCCCCTTTTTGGTCCCAGTACTCACACCATGGCCATGGCTGGAAGGCTTTAGCACAGGGAACCTGAAGAGGTGAGTCCTGTACTCCTACCAGGTTACGTTGATCACAGGACCACAGACCCTCGGGAGGCAGCAACTTGATTTTCAGTCTCTACTTAAAACCAAACAGGAAAAGGAAGCTGAACCAGAGACAAAGGGGAAACAAACCCCAGTTGGAAACTGAAAGCTAGGTAGAAAATGGAGAAACAAGAGGCTCCCAGGCAGAGCCCCACCAGCGTGGGTGGCCGAGAGCCACTGTGGGGCCTGAACCACCACCACAGTTGCAACCTCAGGCCTCCAAGTGCTTCCTGCAGAGGCAGGGGCCGGGGTGGGACCGGGCTGTGGTGCAGCCTCCACTGCTAACCCTCCAGCCCTATCTCAGAGCCCCCTGACAGGGCCAGGCTTGGGCTCTCCCATCTGTTATAGGTGGTGGCTCAGTGCGCATGCTCCCTACAGGCCTTTATGAAAAGCTCCAAGACCTCAGAAGCATCCTCACTCATCTTCCAGAGAAGAAGACTACATGATGATGTTGTAATAGCTTACTTAATAGTTTACTCTGGTAACCATTTAAAAAAAAATATATATATAGTTTTATTGCTTAATTGCTTAAAGCATTACAAAGAGTATTATATATGTCTCCTTTTTTTTTCTCCCCTTGACCTTCCCCTAGCCTACCATACTCCCCAGTGTCTTGTGTCCATTGGTTATGCTTATATGCATGCATACAAGTCCTTCGGTTGATCTCTTACCCCCTCCCCAGCCTTCCCGCTGTAGTTTGACAGTCTGTTCGATGTTGCTCTGCCTCTGTATCTATTTTTGTTCATCAGTTTATAATGGTCTTAATTATCCATAAATGAGTGAGATCATGTGGTATTTTTCTTTCATTGACTGGCTTATTTCACTTAGCATAATGCTATTTTATTGATTTCAGAGAGGAAGGGAAAGGGAGAGAGAGAAATATCAATGAGAGAGAATCATGGATTGGCTGCCTCCTGCACACCACTCACTGGGGATTAAGCCCACAACCCGGACATGTGTCCTTGACCGGGAATTTAACTGTGACCTCCTGGTTCATAGGTTGATGCTCAACCACTGAGCCACACCAGCTGGGCTCTGGTAATCATTTTGCACTTCTTTTGGGGAGCTGCTTCTCTCTAATGGTGATATTTCAGTCAGTGACTTGGGGCCTGAAAGGAACATGCTTGGGGATTACTGGAAACCTGGTGTCACTTGTTCTGTAAGTAACCTGGGCTTCAGTTTCCTCAAGTGTGAAAGGGGGCTGCACAGGGTCCTCAGGAAGATGATAAGATCCATTCATTCCCAATCTTTCATTCAAAATTTCCTAAGAACCCAGAGTTACACATTGTGCTAGAAACTAGAGACAAAACACGGAAAAGAACACAACACTTGTCCTAAAACAGCTCCCACAGTTTAGCAAGGAAGAGACTGACATGTTAGCAAACAGATGTAATAAAATGTTGTTATTGATAGAGTAAAAACCAGCTGTACAGAGTACAGTACAAAAGAAAGATCAGCTCTAACCGGGGAGCTGAAAGCACTTTGAACGTTGACGGTGTATCCTGCAAGGCTTTCAGCACTGCACAAGGTGCAAACCACAAATTTTGACGTGTTATGGCTTTTGTTTTCTTTTAGTTCAAAATATTTTCTATTTTTCCTTGTGATTTCCTCTTTTATCCATACATCATTTTAGATTTTGTTTAATTCCTAAATATTTGGTGTTTTCCTACATCTGTTACTATTATTTCTTTTTAAAAGAAAGCTTGATTTATTTATTTTTATTTAAGAAAGAAAGGGAGAGGGAGAGAGAAACATCAATGATGAGAGAGAATCATTGATTGGCTGCCTCCTGCACACCCCACACTGGGGATGGAGCCTGCAAGCCGAGTATATGCCCTGACTGGGAATTGAACCATGACCTCCTGGTTCATAGGCCAATGTTCAACCATTGAGCAACACCGGCTGGGCTGTTAGTTATTTATTTTTAATTTAATTCTACTATGGTCAAACAACATACTTAGTATGATTTCTTCTTTTGTTTTTCCTGGTATGATTTCAGGCCTTTAACATTTATGGAGACGTGAATGTACTATGTGCACAAGGAAAGAACATGCATTCTGAAATTAGGGGCAGTGTTCTAGAAACGTCAATTAGGTCCAGCAAGGCCATTCAAACCTTCTACGTCCTTACTGGTTTGTTGTTGATTTGTTTGTTTTTGTCTAATTGTTCTATCAACTGCTGAGAGAAAGGTTTAAGAAGACCTCCAACCGTGATTGTGGATTAGTCTATTTTTCTTTAATTCTGCCCATTTTTATTTCAGGCATTTTGAAGCTCTTGTTAGGTACACATACTGTTATGACTCATATCTTCCTGATGTGTTGACCCTTTTCTCAGTATAAAATGTCCTTCTTTATCACTGGCAGCACTCATTGTCTTTAAGTTGATTTTATCTGATATTAATGTAGCCATTTGAGGTTTTTAATGCTATCTGCTGGGTATACCTTTTTCCATCCTATTGCTGCTGTAACACATTACCACAGGCTTATAGCTGGTAACAACACAAATTGATTATCTTCGTTTTGTAAGATAATAGTAGGTGAGAAGTCTGACACAGATCTCAGGTGTTGCAAGCACTGTTTCCTTCTGGTCAGGGCACATATTCTAGAGAATCATTTCCGTGCCCTTTCCAGCTTCCAGAAGCCACCTGCCCCCCCCTGGCTCAGGGCCCCTTCCTACATCTTCTCAGCTAGAGTGCAGCATCACTATGACTTCTCTTCCATCCCAACATTTATTTCAGACCATGGCCAGAAAAAGGTTCTCCACTCTTGTCTCTTTTTATGGTCATATTTTAATTTCTTTTTGATTTTATTTTCCCCCCCTATCTTTATTGAGGTATAATTGTAAAAAAAAACCAAACCTGTATATTTAAAGTATATGACTTGATGTTTTGATATATGTATACATTGTGAAATAATCACCACAATCAAGCTAATTAACATATCAATCCATATCAATCATCTCATAGTGTTATCTTCTTTTCTGGTATTCGCCCTGACCAGGAATTAAACCTGTAACCCTTTTGGTGGATGGGACGACACCCAATGAGCCCACACTGGTCAGGGCTAGATACTCCACTTTTAAGGACTCATGTGATTAGACTGGGCCCAATGGATAACCCAGAATGACTGCCCCATCTCAAAGATCATAACTTTAATCACATCTGCAAAGTCCTTTTTGCATGTAAGGTAACATATTCAGAGGTTCTGGAGATTACGGTGGGGTGGTAGCATTGCTCTGCCTACTACACATCTTTTTATCCTCAACCTGCCTAATTCTTTGTATTTAAAGAGTGTTTCTTGTAGACAGAATATGATTTTCATCCAGTCTGATAATCTCTTTTAATTGGCGTATTTAATCTATTTAACTTATTTGTATGGTTGGCTATTAGTATGACATTTTGCTATTTGTCTCATCTGTTTTTAGTTTCTCTCTTCCTCCTCTCTTACATTCTTTTAAGTAAACTAAATACCTTTTAGAATTCAATTTTAGTTTTACTATTGTCTTTTTAGCTATATGTTTTTATATTTTAGAGGTCTTTCTAGGTATTACAACATGCATTCTTAACTTTGAATACTTAGAATTAATATTGTACCATTTCATGTAAAATCTAAAAACTTTACAACTGTGTAAATCCACTCCTATCCTTTATGGTTTAGTAGTCATATGTATTACATATTCACAATACAATGTCATATATTTTTGTTTTAAATGATCACATGTACATATATATAAATATATATTTAATTATAAAACATTCTTTTATATTTACCCAAATATTTATCCTTTCTGGTACTCTTCATCTTTTCTAAACATCTGAGTTTCCTAGTATAATTTATCTTCTGCCTGAGGAACTTCAGCATTTCTTATACATCAGGAATGCTGGCAATAAATTCTCTTAGTATTTTTTTTTAATCTGAAAAAATATATTTTACCTACATTATTGAAGGTACTTTTTTCTGAATAGAGAATTCTGAGAATTGTTTTTCCTTTTAGCATTTAAAAAATGTTGTTCTACTGTCTTCTGGCATCCATGATTTCTGATGAGAAGTCGGCCATCGCTCATATTGTCATCCTCTGTATATAATGTATCATTTCCTTTGGTAACTTTTAACATTTTCTCTTTTTCTTTGGTTTCCAGAGTATGACTGATGAGCTTAGTGTGGTGTTCTTTATATTTACCCTGCTAGGGGTTTGCTGAGGTTCTTGGATATGTCAGTTAAGGCTTTTCACCACATTTAGGAAATTTTTGGTAATTATTTCTCCAAGAATTATTCTTCTGCCCTGTGGGACTACAATTACACATATACAGATCTTTTGGTATTACCCACAAGTCATCAAGGTGGTGTTATTTTTTTAAAATATTACTTCCCTGGTTTTCAGATTTCATGATTTCTATTGCTCAGTGTCCAAGTCCACAAACCCTTTCTAATACAGTCTCCGAGCCAAGTTTAATCTCATCCAGTGAATTTTAAAGTTTAATTTCTAATACTAGAATTTCCATTTGGTAAATTTTTTTCTCTGTTGAGATTCTCCATCTATTTACTCATTATATCCACCTTTTCCTTTAAGTCTTTGAACATATTTATAATAGCAACTTATAATAGTAACTTTGCCTGCTAATTCCAAGTTCAAAGTTACCTCAGAGTCTACTGATTGTTTTTTTTTTTGCAATTAAATACAGGCAACATCTTTTCTTTAATGTTCATTAACTTATGATTGTATGCTAGACATTGTTATTATACATTGCAGAGAGTCTGGGTTGTATTGTTTTCCTTTAAAGGCATTGAGTTTGTCCTGGCAGGCAGGTAAATTATTGGCAGATCCTTTAGATACTGTGAAGCTTGGATGAATTATTTTTTAAGTTCTATTTCTATTTATTCATTTATTTATTTATTTTTAAACAGGAAATATTTTCTCATGCAACAATGTCAACTGTTTGCACTCTTTTAAAAAAAATATATTTTATTGATTTTTTTCAGAGAGGAAGGGAGAGAGATAGAGAGTTAGAAACATCGATGAGAGAGAAACATTGATCAGCTGCCTCCTGCACACCCTATACTGGGGATGCGCCCGCAACCAAGGCACATGCCCTTGACCAGAATCGAACCTGGGATCTTTCAGTCCGCAGGCCGATGCTCTATCCACTGAGCCAAACCGGTTCCGGCCTATTTCTATTTTAAACTTAGCTCTAGGGTGTAACCCTTACTCGAGGACACAGTCCTTACTGCTAAGGTGTGGCTGTTTGGGGGTGCCTGAGGTGCTCAGTAAGGTCTCTTCATTCAGGTTGACTGGGATCTCCAACATCTCCTAGCAATGCATGACCTTAAGCATCATCACTCATTTGTTAGCCCTACAGTGTGCAATCTGTGCCAAGCCTCATGGATAGTCTCATTCTATACACATATAGCTGGCCCTCAGCCAACAACCCAAAGTGAATACCTACACAGACTTTGCTATCCTTGCCCTTACCATGAAGCTCCTCTTCTCTATTTCCTTGCCCTGCCCTGCAATGTCCAGCTATTTCAGTAGCCTGGAGTTCCAATGTCTGCCCCCTGAGCTTATTAAGATTAGCATTAGCTTGAGCCCCACCATTCTGTGCCAAGACCAGAAGAGACTCCAGCAGAAAGCCAGAGCTACTGTGGGGCTTATCACATTGTTTCTTTACTCAAGGATCAGAATCCTGTGCTGCCTGCTCAGTGCCTGAAACACCAAGAATTTAATATTTTTTGTGAGTTTCAGTATCTTTCGTATAGTAAGGTGTTCTGTATATTTTGTTCAGTTTCATAGTTGTTTTGTCAAGAGAACAAGTTCATCATCAGTAGTCTGTCATGGCCAGAAGCAGAAGTAGATTTACGATTCTTAAAGTACCAAAAGGTATTCTTTTTCATTTTGTGAGGAGTTCCTGAGGGTGTTAACCTGGGTATAAACACCTTCACTGTGAGAATGTGTCTTTCACTTTCATCCCTCATTTCCTGTCCTCCACACATGCTACTACTGCCTTTTCTTGGTTTCAGAAGTAGGTAACAGGTAAGAGTAAACTTTTGGGGGGCATTCTTTTAACTCAACAACCCAGCTTTCATAAGGCACTTGAGTAGAATTATGAGAAAGAGCAAGAAATGTGGAAAGATTTCTGGCCAGGGTGTTATGAGATATGGAGTCTAGCCCATGCTTTATTACTGACATGCTTTATAATGTCCCTGGGCATTCACTCCCCACTTTCCACCCTGGATTCTTCCTCTGTTCAGTGCAAGGACTGGTTATGTTAATAATTATGGATTGCAGGTACAGCACCAATCCCTAAATCAGTTGGGTCAGGGCAATAGAAAATGTTGGAAAAATAGGATGGGAGCTATTGGCAAAGAGCAATTTAGCGAGAAAGTTAAGAAATGTCCTGTTTTGTGTTACTATAAATTGAGCTCAGCACCTCCTATACTGTTTAGGATATAGTAAGTATGAGGTACATGTTGATTGCATGAATGGATATATGAATGAATGAATAAATGAAAAGGAAGTTCACGTTCTTGTCTTGAAGCCTGAGCACTTGGACTTAGCTGCTGCATTCTGCAGCTAAGATTGTTGAAGAAAATCGTCCCACCATCCTGACTCAAATCTCACACAGGAAATTAAATGCTAAGGCATCTGGCTCTGGATCTTGAATAAAGTAAATATTCAATAAATGACAACTATATTGACTTGAATTGAAAGAGGCGTTTTCCATGTGTCTAGAGTCCAATGGCAAAGCAGAATGGTAGGAAACAGGTCAGGGAGCTATACTAAAAGACACTCTACTTAGTAGTTACTTATCTTAGTTTCTTTTTCTGTAAAAAGATACTCCTCTCTCCCTTGGTAGGATGTTTGAGCATAAAAGGGCCTATAACTAAAAAATATTTAAAAATTGTGCTTATATAATACTGGTTTTTCATGAGAATTTTCATGACAAGGTCCTTGTGTCTTAGGAGTGCAACAAAAGGGAATGGAGAAATGGCTACACAGAATTAGTTACCATCACTGACACATTATGAAAACCTATTAACAAAAAGCTGCATGACAATTGTAATCCAATTTGGGTTTGCCCTTCAAGACCCAATACATATATCACCTCTTCACTGAAGTGTTTATTAAACCCCAAAGATAGATAAAATTATTCCTACTGCTGTGATACTTCTGTTACATTATCAATTTAGTTGTCACAGATCACTGACCTTTAGCGAGGGGCTACCATGTTTTAGTCGTTTCAGAACCATTCATGCCCACCACAATTCTTGCTACATAGTGGGTTTCCTTTTGGGGTGACAAAAATGTCCTAAAATTCATTGTGATGATGGTGGCAAACTGAATATACTAAAACCCACTGACCTGTATACTTTATTTGTTTTGATGTTACTTAATTATTTATTTTATCTATACACTTTAAGTGGGTGAACTTTATATCTCAATAAAGCCATGGTTTTAAAATGCCCCGAATGCAGACCGAAATAGAACGCTTTAAAATGGGTTATGAATTAACAATAGGCCTTTGAGATTGTTGAAGAAAATCGTCCCACCATCCTGGCTCACATCAGAAACTAGTAGAAAGGACCTCATGGAGGATGACAACTGTCAAGTCATTTCAGTTCTAGAATGTGAAGAGAAGGAACGAAGCAGGGCACTCTGGCAGAATGCAGCAGCTAAGTCCAAGTGCTCAGGCTTCAAGACAAGAACATGAACTTGACCTGAGAACTAGTTGTTTCTCAAGCTATATGTTGGGTACTTTAATGTTTCCAAACCTTTTGCCCCCTTTCAATGATTTCCAATGGTTTTAGTGAGCATCTGAAGAAATAGGACACATTGGCTACTTTTGGTTAACTACAAATTAAATAAAACCAAAGGAACATAATGAGAAACCATTTTTTCATCATTCAAATTACAGGTGCTTTTTGTTTGTTTCTCAGAGCTTTTGGTTTGGTCTGGTTTGATTGGATTTTATTTCTATGAATGGAACACCTGGATGAATCTGCGTAACCACTACCACAATCAGAAGCTAAAGTTCATTACCCCCAAAACCCCCTCTAACTGTCCCTCAGAGGTCACACCCTCCCCCGCCACTCACTCCCAGCAACCCCTAACCTGTTCTCGTTTTCTATTATAGAATATCATACTAATGAGATTATATGGGATATAAACTTAAAAGAAGTTTTTACTGATTTTTAGAGAGGAAGAAGGGAGAGGGAGAGAAACACTGATGAGAGAGAAACATTGATAGGTTGCCTCCTTCATGGTCCTTATTGGGGATCAAGCCCAAAACCCAGGCACTTGCCTTGATCAGGAATCGAACCAATGACCTCCTGGTTCAGGGATTGACACGTAACCACTGGGCTGCACCAGCGAGGCTCTCCTTATAATTTTAATTTGCATTTCTCTAATGAGTAATGGTGCTGTGTATCTTTGCATGTTTTCATGTGCGATCTGTATATAGTCACTTTGGTGAAGTGTCTATTCAAGTCTTTTGCCCATTTTTAAAAAATTGGGCTGTTTTCTTACTGTTAAGTTTTGAGAGTTTTTTATACATTCTCAAGACAAGTCCTTTGTAATTTGCAAATATTTTCCTGAAGTCTGTCTCTCTTCTTTTCATTCTCCTAACAGTGTCTTTCACAGGATAACAGTTTCAATTCTAATCAATCAAAATTATTTTAATTTGATGAAGTCCAATTTGTCATTATTTTTCCCCCTTTTTTATAAGGGATGGAGCTTTTGCTGTCACATTTGCAAACCCTTTGCCTAGCCCTAGGTTGTGAAGATTGTCCCAAATTTTCTTCCAGAAGTTTTATATTTTACATTTAGATTTAGAATCCATTTTGAGGTAACTTTTGTATAATGTATGGGGATTAGGTCAAAGTTCATTTGGGGGCCTATTTTGCATATTGTTCCAACTCCATCTGTGGAAAAGACAATGCTGAGTCCACTGAATTGCCTTTGCACCTTTGTCAAACACCAAGTGACATATCTGTCTGGACCTACTTCTGGACTTTTGACCCAAGTGTCCAACATCTCTATAAGTCATCTTGAAAAATCACAAGGCCAGCTTGTTGGTGTCATATACATGTCTCATCATCAAAACTCAGAACCTGAATCAGGAACAGTGATTGGGTACCTGATGCATTTATTTTGTGATTCAGATTGTAGAGTATGTAATCCATTCTCTCTCCAGCCTGGACCACACATAGAATACTGAGATCAGTTTTTGATATTCCAATACAAGAAGTACTGGCAACCTGGAAGCATTCTGAGAGGGTGACTAAGATGCTGAGGCCAAAGGAATTAAAACCCATGAGGACTGACCGAGAAACCGGGGTTGTCCAGCCTGGGAGATGAAAGGAAGATGTGAATACTATTTCTGAGCCTGTGGAACGGAGCTTGCTGGAAAGAAAGAATCCTTCTGTATGTGATCTCTTGGGAGCTGGTTAGGTCCAGTGCTAGGTGCTGGGAGTCCATGGTGGGCACTGCATGCTTCTTGCTTTCAGAGAAGCCATAGGGACGACGTTCTTGCTGTGATAGAAGCCACCCAGCCGACTGCAGGTGTAACACACATCTGTGTCAGTAGAGGGTTGGATCCAACATTTGCGTTGACTGATTTTGGATGGTTGCCAAAGATGGCCCACAACCCTATTTTGTACAAATGACCTGTTTCTGTCTGTGGGTTTAATGGCTTCATGAAGAGCCTGAGGTCATGTGAAAGAAAGGTATCTGCCCAAGATCTCAAAATAGTGGTTGCAAAACTGAATTTGGAAACCAGCCTCCTGAAGCTTGGTCCAGGCCTCCGCTTTATTCTCTGTTTGCCAAGGGACAAATAACCCAATAGCTCCTTCAGTATACACTGTCTCCAGGGTCTCCAATTTTGCAGGCTCACCCTCGCAGAGGCCTTTAAAGACAAGGGCAGCCTCTTATTAGATATGTTAACACTTTTTTTTTTCAATGACAAGATGGGGAAAAAAATCATATCAAATCAGACCAGTCTCTTCTGCTCTGAGCTGTTTTGGGGTGACCTACTGCTCTAATTAGGCTGGAAGTAAACCTGGGTTTCGTGAGGTTCGGAATATCGCTGGAGGAAAAATTGTCAAGGCTGGTTAAGTTCATCAGTGCCCCGCTGGCCTCAGCATTCCAGGAATTCATCGATTCATTCCATAATTCATTCCACTGGTGAACCACAGACACAGACATGCAGGGACAGCGAACACCATGGCTGAGCTAGTCTGACTAATGTACCCAGGGCAGCACAGAGCAGAAAAACAGTCACACTTCATTAATTGCTGGCCCTTCACCCCACACCTCAACCCCCCAAGCTCCTCGGATGATGGGGTGAGGGTGCTACAGAAGGAAGTCAGGACTGAGGTTCACAGCCCCCCCCCTTCCTTTCTAATGTGTGTTCACCTACAAAGGGCAGACACAACACCAGTCCTTTCTTGCTGACAGAGTTCTGGTGATAAGCAAAGGAGACGGCGGGTGGAAAAGTGCTTGGCAAAGTGAAAAACACTGCACCTACATGAGGGTTTATCCATCTAACAAGCATATGCTGGGCCCCGATAGAAGACATGCACTGTGCTAGACACCGCGGGTACACGGCTGGCAGACCACAGAACCTGCACCTACAGACAGCCCGGTCTGACAGTGCGGCACGGCTGAGGGTGGGAAGGCGTAGGTGCCGGCGCTGCCTGTCCTGATAGCGACAGAACCACAGAATCACCTTAAAACAGGGCCCTTTCTATTTAAAATTCTCTTTTCCTGAAGCCAATAATACTGTCTTCAGTACGGCCAGTGAAAACTGTTATTAGGAAGGCAGCTATATGGCTTAGTTTCTTAGTCTATGTCAGTGGTTGGCAAACTGCGGCTCGCGAGCCACATGCAGCTCTTTGGCCCCTTGAGTGTGGCTCTTCCACAAAATACCGACTTCTGCGCATGGGCCACGAAGCTTCAATGGCACTGTACGTGTGTGCCCGCACGTGGTATTTTGTGGAAGAGCCACACTCAAGGGGCCAAAGAGCTGCATGTGGCTCGAGAGCCGCAGTTTGCTGACCACTGGTCTAGATGGACAGGAAATATAATTACTTTGTTAATGAGTTAATTTTTCACAAAAAATCCCAAACTAAATCCTTAAAAAATCTTTGTCCAAGTTTCCTGACTGATGTTTCAAGCAAATTTGCTGCCAAGCTTGGCAGGAATCGCACACAGATGTGTGCTGTGTGGCACGTGCTAGACGGACATGGCACTGAGCTGGGAGTCAGGAGACAAATGCCATCTGCTCTCGGCTCCCAGGCGATCAACTTCCCTTTCAGGCCTTAGTGTCCTCATCTATGCAGTGAGAGACTCGGTTAGCAGGCCACCCAGCATGCCCAGCCCCTCATCTGGGTCTCGCTTTCCTCATTTCTACTCTGCTTATGAAGACTGAATTTAAAATGACCGGGAAAGACTGCTGAAAAGCAGAACATCCCACTTGTCAGAGAAGCCTGTCAGGGGGGTGTGGAGCTCAGCATGTGCCTTTATTGATCTATTTATCCTCACCCAGGGTATATTTTCCCCACTGCTTTTTATTTTATTTTATTTATTTATTTAGAGAGGAAGCGAGAGGGAGAGAGAGATGGAAACACAGATGAGAGAGAAACATCAATCAGCTGCCTCCTGCACACCCCCTACTGGAGATCAAACCCACAATCCTGGCACCCGGACCAGGAATCGAACCTGCGACCTCTTGGTGCACTGAGCCACTCCAGCTTGGGCTTCCATTGTTTTTTATTTTTTTTTAAATTTTTAAAAATATATTTTATTGATTTTTTAGAGAGGAATGGAGAGGGATAGAGAGTTAGAAACATGGATCAGCTGCCTCCTGCACACCCCCACCGGGGATGTGCACGCAACCAAGGTACATGCCCTTGACTGGAATTGAACCTGGGACCCTTGAGTCCGCAGGCCAACGCTCTATCCGCTGAGCCAAACTGGTTAGGGCTCCATTGCTTTTTAGAGAAAGTAGGAGGGAGGTGGGAAGTGTGTGTGGGGAAACATCGATGTGAGAGAGATACATTGATTGGTTGTCTCCTGCACACACCAGGACCAGAGTCCGGGAGCGAACCTGCAACCCAGGTAACACGCCCTTGCCTGGGAACTGAACCTGAGACACCTTGGTGCGTAGGCTGATGTTCTAACCACTGAGAAACACTGGCCAGGGTGCATGTGGCCTTATTAATAACACGAAGGACCACTGGGACTGGTGCCAGCTTCCTCATGCCTGGGGATTTCTAGCAGTGGTTCTAAGGAACTGCGGCTCACCTGAGTGTGCAGGAAAGGTCTACAGAAAAACTGCACTGAAAGTAATGACTATGAAGGATCAGCGTTTGCAAGAGTTCCTTTTCCCATTGCAAAGCCCAATCTCTCCCTCCAGAGGCAACTGCTGGTACTAGTTTCAAGTATATTCTTTCCCTGCTATCCTTCACACATTCAGGCAGGTTTGTGAGGCTCCCGGCCCCTTTTCTTCCCCATAAATGGGCGCACATCAGCCCCTCCTGTTCTATACCTGAGGTGCACAGGTGGGCTTCCACACAACCCGACTGCCTGCAGTGTTGTGGTTTAAAGCATGTTGCACTTCCAGGGGACTGTGTTAATAACTTCATTAATATTTCAAAGGTGCTCTTGATCTCCAAAAAGTGACTGTCCCTCCACAAAAAGCACATGAACTGCCTGAGCCCAGGGCTCTCTACCGAAGCCCTATCACAGCATGTTCCCTTGTTGGGGGTCACTGAGCCCACAGCTGAAGGGGCTGAAGAAGGCGCATCTCCACTGGTCAGCAACAGAGGAGCTAGGAGCAGTGCACAGTGCGACATCAATGCAAATCGATGAATATTGCACACATCTGGAAATTCTAGAGAAGTGAAGTCAGTGTAAAAGCCAGGTTTCAAAGACCTAATACAAGAAAGTCATTGATAGCTCATTCATCATTTTCCCATTGATTACATGTAGACATTATAATATTCTGGATATAGTAGTTTAAATACATTATTAAAATTACTTTTACCTGTTCTTTTTACTTTTCTTAACAGGGCTGTTAAATATTTAAATTCCCCACGTGGCTTGCACTGGTGGTTATGGTAGTGCTGCTCTGGGGAATGCGGCACCACTATTCACTCTCTGTTCTCCATCAGTGATGACTGATTGAGCCCCACCTTCGATATGTTCTCTTCTTACTCACAGATACAGAGAATTGTCGGGGGTTCCCAGAGCAGAGGGAAACCGAGAAGGGGGCGAAATGAGTAAAGGGATCAAGAGGCACAAACTTCCAATTGTAAAATAAGTCATGGGGATGTAGTACACAGAATGGGAATACAGCCAACGAGACTGCACTGACTCTGTACAGAGACAGATGGGGCCACTTCCCAATGCCCACAAATGTCGAATCACTAGTTGTACACATGAAACTAATGTAACATTGCATGCCAATTCCACGTTAATAAAAAAAGGAAACGCCCTACTCTTTGCAAATCTAAGGCAAAGATTTCAGAGGATTTTCTAAGTCAGGTGTTATTACTGGCACACAAATAAAAAATCAGCTCACCAGAAATACCTGGGAAGACGCATTAAGACAGACACATTTGTTTATAGGTGTCTAAGTCCATGGTGAAATCCATTTGGCAACACCCAGTTAAAATGTCACCTCCAGGATATATGCCTAATAACAATCTCTTTTTAAAGACATTTAATGAGCACCTACTGTGTACTGGGTTCTTCACATTTATTACCATAATTTCCATTTTATACGAGGGAACTGAAGTTTGCAGAGTGGCTCAGGCCACCCAACTAGTAAGTGGCAGCCACCTGGAACCCAGGTCTTTGTACACAGCACACTCTACCCATCTATCCCTCTGCCTTTTAAAATGTTTACACCATACAAAGAACTTTCAGATATATTGTATCATTTAATTATTCAGACTATTCTTTGGCTATAAGAGGGGGCATATGCCTGGTGTGAAGGACTGGCCCTGCATCTCACAGCTCAGCAGTGCATAACCTTACACCCAGGAGTTCTGAAACACAGGTTGACATCTTCAGAAGTATCCTCTCTACTCAACCCACACTACTTCCTCCTTTAATACTGATGGTTTTCCTGGGCTCGGAGTTCAAGGGAGCAATGGGAGGGGGACCTTTATTAACAAATAGAGGCCTGGTGCACAAAATTCGTGCATGGGGAGGAGGGTCCCTCAGCCCAGCCTGCACCCTCTCCAATCCCTAACTGGCAGCCTGCACCCTCTCCAATCCCTAACCGGCAGTCAGACACCCCCCTCTCAATCTGGGACTGCTGGCTCCCAACCGCTCACCTGCCTGCCTGCCTGATCGCCTCTAATTGTTCTCCCCTGTCGGCCTGATCGCCCCTAACTGTCTCTGCCTTGGACCCCGCCACCGTGGCTTTCTCTGGAAGGATGTCTGGTCTAATTAGTATATTACCCTTATTTTAGTATAGATAAGCATACAAATTCAAAGACAAGTGCCACTATTTCTAAACACGTGACTGCACATTATATATTCATATATTATTATTATTTTTTAAAATTTCTTTATTGGTTAAGGTATTACAAATGTGTCCTCATCCCCCTATATTCATATATTATTAATGAAGTAATAGCACCATAAATTTAAGGTGTGTTATTTTATGGACCATATTAAACACACAGGTAGAGGTAGTGAAGGTAATGAAAACTTAAACAGAGAAGCACCGTGGAGAAACCTGTCCGCTTGGTCTCTATCGGCCCAGGGAAGGTGTGTGCTAGAATGTAACTTCTCTGGTCGGGAGGGGAAACGGAAAAGCAAAGGGCAGGAAGATCACATAAAGGTGAATTCCTTGGGAGGGAACTGCATTCGCTGTGTAGGAGTCAGGCGAGTTTTCTGAGGAGCAGGTGAGCAGCCACACGCTACCCACTCTCTGCCCTGGTGCTTAAAGTCAAAACCTGGGGACCAGTGAGAAAGAGACATCATCCACCCACAGAGGAGGCGGAGGGGCCTGTTGCAGGTCAGAGAGGAGGCCGGGCCAGCCCGGAGGGAGAGGTGCACCAACCCCATGGCCTATGAGGAACAGGGGTAAGGAGGAGTTCAAAAAGGAAAAATACAATGATTTTCAAAGTGCACAAAAGCAGGGAGGGGAGAAAGCAGAGCAACAAAGGGAGCTTGTAAGAATGTGTGGAAGGGAGCATCGTGCCAGCAACACAACTACCATGCACTGAGCCACTTGCTGAGTCGTCTCAGGGCCAGGAGCCAGCACACAGAGGGGCCGGGACCAGTGGGAGCAAGTGACGCCGCCGCCTGGCACCAAGCCAGGGAGGACTGAGTGGGTTCAGATGCTGACCAAGTCAGGCCAGGAAACCATTCACCACCCCCTTGGTCTGGGGGATGGACTGTGTAGTTAGAACTTTCCTGCGTGTTCATTCAATACCGGTAAATCCAATTCTTTTATCCACACTGTTCGCCCTAGTCATTCATTTTACTTAAGTTCCACTTTAAGAAGGATTTTTAATATTAGGAAACGACCAAACTTCATCCTAACCAATGATGGGAGAGTAGGAAAGCTGAGATTACGGGGCAGTTCCACGAGGGGTGTCTCCCTCCCATCCTTCCCCTTCAGGTCTCCTCCGGCTCGTTAGCTGCAGTCAGTCCAGGGCCTCCTGGGGAAACTGGAGGAGACGGCGACTGAGCTTGAGGAATTCTGCTTTTGGGAGAGGCACCATATATCCAAGAGAACCCAAAGGAAGTCATAAAGGTAGTCAATAACCCAAACCTTTGCCGCTGAATTTCTAGTCTGTCAGTAAACAAAGCCATATCCTCTTTACAGCATCACATACACACACAATCCCAGGCCACACAGGGTCCTAGGTTGTATCTGAGACCGTCTCAGGTGGCTTCCTACCCGAGTGTTTAAGGATCTTGGTGAAGTTCTGTCATTGTTCTCTTTGAACTTTTTATTATAAGCAGTTATTCATTTTTCAATGACTAAAACCAGCTTATTGAAAAACAAACAAACAAACAAAAACTCTTAAGGGTGCAAAGGGACAAGTGCAATGAAAATGGGGCCTGGCCTGCTCTCCATGTTAAGACAGTCACTGATTGTGCCTAAGGCCCTGGCCATCCAGATGCTTGGGCATTCAACACAAGGGAGAAGGTGGTGGCCCACCACGCCTGCCTGTCTGGGTCCATGGCTCCTGCCTGGAAGGGCAGGGCGGGGTATTCACAGCCCACCGGAGCTGAAGTCTGTCCAGAGAACAGCGTGATGAGAGCAGTTGGTCTCAAACCTGCCATATTTGCTTTGCCTGTGCTTAACAATTCTCTCCACTTGCCACAACTCCTTTAGATTTTAATTTCTTTTCTTCTCTTAATTTTATGGGGCATGGCCAATGTGGTGCTTCATTAAACCACAGTGCTTCCGGCTCTCTCGGCGGGGAGCCAGGACTCTCGGGCCACCTTCAGTTCCCCCACCCGCTGGCCCCGACATAGCACTGATTTCTGTGCCAGCTTCCAGCCTCCCGCCTCACAGGGCCAGGAAACAGGAGCGACAGAACAGGAATCAGGCTCCTTGAGCTCTAGACTGGGTCCTGGGGACCATGACCACATTCTGACCCTTTCTAGGTTTGTTTCCTCATCTGTAAGGGAGTATATTTCTAACTTGCTGAGTGTGGTGTTAATTAAATAGCATATTGTAACTGGAGCTCTCGGCACTTAATAGCTGAATTAGACGGAAGCTATCCGGCTGGATCCCTAAGGTCTAGTGCTGAATGAATGAGAGCGAACAGAGGGTGTTCAGTAAACATTACTTCCCTTTCCCGTTGGAAATGCCTCAAGGGACCCTGACACGTCAGCTGCAGGAAAGTGAAAAGTAAATGCTGTGTCCAAAGAAGTGCCTCCTAGAGCTCGGAACCAGAGGCTACCGAACAGCTGTTTCAGCTCTGACACAGCCTTTCTGCTTCTTTAAAACATATTTTTATTTTTTAAAAAAATATATATTTTATTGATTTCAGAGAGGAAGGGGGAGACAAAGAGATTGAAACATCAATGATGAGGGAGAATCATTGATCAGCTGCCTCCTTGCAGGCTTCCTACTGGGGGTTGAGCCTGCAATCTGGGCATGTGCCCTAACCGGGAATTGAACCGTGACCACCTGGTTTATAGGTAGATGCTCAACCACTGAGCAACACCAGCTGGGCCTGCCTTTTCTTCAAAAAGCACACGGCAAGCCCTCTATGGACTGTCCCACAGATAAGGTCTCGAGTGCCCTCACCACCCGCCTCTCTCTTTTAAATGTGCCTGCATTCGTCAGCCCGGGCTGCCATAACAAAATACCAGTCCGGGCGGCTTAGCAACAGAAATGTACTTTCTCTCAGTTCTGGAGGCTGGAAGGCCAGGGTCAAGGCGTCAGTAGGCGTGGTTTCTCCTGCGGCCTCTCACCTTGGCTCAGAGGGCCACCTTTTTGCTGTGTCCTCACATGGGCTTTTCTCTGGTGTCTTCCTCTTCTTATAAGGACACTGGCTCTACTGCTCAGGGCCCCACCCTCCTCACCTCATTTAATCTTCATTATCTCTTAAGCCTTATCTCCAAATATGGTGGTCACATTGGCGGTTAGGGCTTCCATCTATGAATGTGGGGGACACAACTCAGTCCAAACCAGTGTCCCAGGCCACAGTGCTCTGTTAAACACCCGGATGAAACACAACACTGCAATGTGGTCTGACGATTCTGATGATGACTAGTGTGGTCACCTCCAGAGGAGGAAAAAATGGTACAAGTGTTAGTCTGCTTTTTCTTTATCCTGCGCAGTTTTGTATTATTTGGAATTCTTCAGGTTGTAAGTGACAGATTCTGATGGGGAAAAAAGTGGAATCTGTTATTTCATATAGTGCAAAAACAACCACCCTCATGGAGACGCCTGGCTTAAGCAGGGCCGAACGCCATAAGCCCCGGCTCAGTGATGCCATGAGAAGTCGGTTCTTTGGCCATCACTGAACTCTACCCCATCACCCGGCTTTGGTACCAGAAGGCTACCACCAATGACTTGAGGCTTTCATCATCCCACACAGCTCTTGATCCCAGAAAAAGCAGCATCTTTCCTCACAGATCTAGCCCAAGACTCTTCCCTTAAACCAAGCATGTCAAACTTGTGCCAGCGGGCTGAGAGTTTGACATGTTTGCCTTAAACCAATCACCATAGCCAAGGGATTGAGTCACGTGTCACCCCCAAAGAGGGGGTGTGGGGTTGGGCCAGGTCAGATCACTGTGGCATGGACTACTGATTCCCCTCTTCGTAACCCTCCTCTCTAAACTGGATGCTGGGCAAACAGTATCTTTCTAGGAATAACAATGCTAGTAGAGGAAAGAGATAGGCATGCTAAAAAATTACCCGCCTCTCTCTTTTTAAAAAGTACTTGATCTTTGCACAGTGTTTTACTTATCAGAATGATCTCCAACTCATTCTCTGCCCAGGTGCTAACAAAAGACTGATCCAAGAATGTCCTTGCACATCTCAGCTCTTTCCATCAGTGAGAACTGCACGGGTGTGTGAAATCGCAGCAGTTTCTCCTCTTGGCAGTCCTGAGAAAGAGTCCGATTTATCATGGACACATCAAGAGTAATTATATCAAGTCAGCCTGTGTAGCTCAGTGGTTTAGCATTGACCTATGAACCAGGAGGTCACGGTTCAATTTCCGGTCAGGGGACATGCTGGCTTGAGGGCTCGATCCCCAGGAGGGGGTGTGCAGGAGCCAACTGATCAATGATTCTCTCTCATCATTGATGTTTCTATCTTTCTCTCCCTCTCTGAAATCAATAAAAATATATTTTTTAAAAATTCACTGTCAATTGTATCTTAATAAAACTGAATGAAAAATATTTTCAGTTGCAACAGACCAATTACAGAACCCAGAGACCACTCATTCATCCAACAACCATTAACTGCCCTTCAAACAGCTGGAAGGTGCTGTGCTAGGTACTGGGACAAACATGAACAACTCAAAAAAAAATTTTCAGGGGGGAAGAGAGAGGGGAAAATGGAAGGGGGCATAGAGAGGATAAATGGTGATGGGAAAAATAAAATAAAAAACAACTTTCAGTTGTACTGCTTACAAAGCATTTTTGCATATATAATCACACTTTTCCTCACAGTGAACCAATCCTATATAATAAAAGGCTAATATGTAAATTGTCCCCTTGACCGGAGTTTGACTGGGAGTTCAACCAGGGGGCAGGGCCAGCCCTCCAACTATCCTCGGCCCCTCCCCCTGAATGGCCCCTTCCCTGAAGGGCCCCCCTCACCCAGATTTGGGGCAGGGCCGAGCGGACCCCACCCGTGCAGGAATTCATGCACCAGGCCTATAGTTTTACATATTAGGCAAGTGAAACCCAAAAAGAATAAACAATTTGCATGAAGTTACACAGCCAATAAGAGCAGGAGTCTGAACTTACCCTCCAATGAGATTTTGCATCTTACACTCTTATCTTCTTCCTTTATGTATTTTGCCTAAAGATTCTCTTCTTCCCCATTTCTAATTCCCACACTCAGATTACCCTTCAACTACAGCAGTATTTTCCTGAGTGTAACTAAAAATTAAGAGTTAAGCAATAAAAGTTCCTTCATCAAACAGATGTGGGAAGTTCAGGGGCAAAATTCCTACCCTCCACCCTCTACTCCCTCGAGATTTCTCATGCTCCCACACTGACCTTGCCCAGAGGAGTGGGGTGCACAGTGTTTCTCAAACAGCTGTCTACAGGCCCTTCTGTTTCCCATGCAGCCCCCTGCGTGACTAAGAGCCGTCCAAAGCACAGGCACCAGAATCGGGTGGAATTGGGTTCAAATGCCGGCTCTGTGTGATGCTGGAGAGGTTAAGCCAGTACACACCTTGCTTTTTAAAAAAATCTGTGAAACAGATATGACAGTAACAGCAGCGATCTCCTAGGAATCTTATGAGAACAACAAAATCAGGGTCAGAGGCAGCTATGGAGTGCCAAAGGCAAGCATGGACTTTTCAGTTAGAAGACAGATCCAATTCCCAGCTCTCCCAATGAAGCAAACCGTGTCACTTGGAGAGTGAGCTATTCCCGGAATCTTCTCAGGCACAAGCCTGTCAGGTGAACAGTACCGAGCCTACAGGACTGGTATGGAAATTGGAGAAGATAACAGGTCCTGGAACATGTGCCTACACTTGCAACATGTCTTGTTTGTATCTGAATCTAGAAGAACCAGAAAGTTTACATTTTAATACGCAAGGACTTGTTAAACTTCATATTTGGTGCTCGCTCAAACCCTTTTGTAAATCCCCACAGCTCTGAAATCTACCATGTGGCCCTTTAGTCCTTGCTGCTGACCTGCTGCCTGGACCAGTTCTGCCCATGCAAACTACTCAGCAGACTCATTTTCCCTCAAAATCCCAGTCATGCCTCATGCGCTGAAATGAACAGACACCTAAGAGGCAGCAACTGCCTTGTTTCCTGCCATTTCCCCTCCTAGGGCCTATAACAATGGCATGTGGCAGGAGTTTTTAAAAAAAGCCCATAAAAATGAATAAATAAGAAGTGCCGAGAAGTCACGATGCATCCGGCTCTGTTCAAGTGTGACAGGTGGAATGACAAGGTATCAAACCTTCTTTCTGCCTTCAAGTAACCCTCAATCAAGTCAGGGAAATACGACAGGAAAATTAAGTCCTAGAGTATTTTCTATATGTCCGTGTTGTATGGAAGTTCAGAAAAAAAAAAAAAGACATTCATGTGGGCTGGAGTGGAAAAAGGTTTCCTGAAGGAAGTGTGCACAGCGCTGGGTTCTGAAGGATTTCATGGGGAGAAAACATAGGGTTGGAGCCAGGGAAACCACAGGGTGTGCGTAGATCCCAGACTAAATCAATGTGGAGCAGAGGGAAGGCTCCTGTGACCGAGGTCCCAGAGAGCATGCAGTCAGGCCAGGGAGGGCTTCGCTGGCAAGGGACAGGGCTTTATACTGTCACCTGGTAAGGGACAGGGAGACGGCCCTCTCTTTGCCACCCTTCTCTGAAACAAGCTGTGTTTAAGTTCTCACCCAGGGCAGAATGAGCTGATTCGCACTTCATTCACCCCAGAGATCTGGTTATCAGGAGGGTCCCTACCAACACCAGGACAACGATTCTGTCAACTGTAGCACGTGTGTCCACCTCCCTCCACCCTGGGACCTCTACATCCCTCAGTCTTCAACAAGGCGGAGAGTAACGAAGGTGGAGTCTTCACTCTCCGGCTCCGGAAGTGCTCCAGTTCATCTGATGGGAGAGCATCCGGGAAAAGGATTCCATAGGATCCCCAAGTTGAAGCTCTTCAGTGGCTTCCCCTGAAGACCAACGGAACCACCAGGAATTACCCATCATTTATTTCTACAACAGCTGCTTCTGGTTGGAAGGGTGCTCACCACCGAGCTCTCGCTTATAATTCACTTTGTCCCCCTCCTCCCCAGTGGAACAGACCTCACACATCAAACTGTCAATGCAGTCCACACAGTTCAACAGACATGTGTATCTTGTGCCAGGCTCTGGAAATAAAGAGCTGTGAGGCCAAGCATGCACTGCTATGCCGGCCCTGGGGAAATGTCAACACTTGGTGGTGGGCTCTGGCTGTGTCATCGTAATTAGACAGAAAGCACTAGAGTCCCAGTTTGTCAACTGCAAGGAATTTAATTAATCTCTCAGGCCAGCAAATCTGTGTGTCAACCAAGCCCAGATCCAAGCTCTCAGCTGATTAGTCACATCACAGTTGGTTCATTGTGTCATAAAATTTCAACAAGCAGGACTGTCATCCAAGGACTGCATTCTGGCGTTCTGCGTCTGAGCACCCAGGAAGACGGGAGTCCAGGGCACCCCACCTGAGTGTCAGGCCTCTCTTCTGGCTCCTGTGCAATTTCTAATCAGGATTAGATTAGAACAGGATTTCATTAGTCTAATTAAATGCTTTGCTGCTTGAGGGAAATTAAAGGAATTAATTTATTATCTACTAAGTGCCAGGCACCTTGCTAGATGCTTTAGCAAATAATCTCATTTAATCAATGCAGCAACTCTGGGAGGTAGGAAATATCCCCATTTTACAGAGAGGCAAACTGAAGCGCAAAGAGCTTAACCAAGCTGCTCAGGTAACAAGGCCAGTGGAAAACCAAAGGTGCCAGCGCTGCAGAGCACCGAGCAGATGTCCCCGACCACATGGTCCCTGAAGGTGAAGTGCTTACCTCTGCAAGGCAGTGAACTTCAGGGCAGAGAAAGTCACCAGTCATAAGGAAAAGGCAATCAGACATGGGTAACCCTGAGGAGAAGGAGGGAAGTTGCTCCTCCTTGGGCTTTATCAGCCCACTCCCCTGACTCAGCCCCTACACTGCTCCCAACAGCCCTTCCCTTTATTTTCATCCACCCAAATCCTACGCTTCCCCAAGACTCAGATCTTCCTGAAAGTCCCCACACCCCTCAATACGCAGAACCACAGCAGGTCACCTGTACCGCTAATGGGATCTACCCCACCTCACCCGCCTTCCTGTGCCTTGGCTGCCCCACCCCATGCTTTTGGTGTTGGTTGAGGACAGCAAATTCCTGAAGGCGGGGTGAAGGATCACACATATTTGCACCTTTTACTATGGCTTATAGTTAGTAGACGTCCAGGAAGTGTTTTTTGAATGAATGTTCTGCTATCAGCATAAAGGCCCTCCCCACCTCTAAAAAGACATGGACAAAATTTCCAGAACCTACACAGCGAGTGAAACCTTTGCAACTATCCTAAGTAGAGACAAGCAGCGTGTGGAGCCAGGCTGGTATCCTGTTCTGGACTTATTACTTGCCAAGTCCAGTTAAAGTCCCCTCCCCTCTTCTCTCTCTCTCTTCCTTTCTTTTTCTTCCTTTCTTCCTTAAATTTCTTGGGGGTGCCATTGGTCAACATGAACATACAGGTGTCAAGTGTGGGTTTCTATGTTACAAGGTCTGTATATTGCACCATGTGCCCACCACCCAAAGTCAAAGCTTCTCCCTTCACCATCTATTAGGATCTTCTCCCCCAACCTCTCCCCCCTGGCCAGCCATCACACTGCTGTTTGTGTCCATGAGTTTCAGTTTTATATCCCACATATGAGTGAAGTCACATGGTTCTTCACTTTTTCTGACTTCTTTCACTTATCATAATGTTCTCAAGGTCCATCCATGTTGTTGCAAATGGCGCTATTTCATCCTTTCTTATGGTTGAATCCATTGCGTAGATGGACCACATCTTCTTTATCCAGTCCTTTCTCGTAGGACACTGTGGTTGTTCCCATGTCTTGGCCTTAGTCTTCTTTTGACTCATTGTTTTTAACATGAGATGACTACTGTGCTATGCAAAAAGTGTGAGGAATGGGAATGAGACTGAACTGGTTAAATATTAACTGATAAAGCTTCCACTAATTCCAAACTATAAGTACAAGCATTATAGCAAAACTTTATAATTTATACACTTCTGTCTTACATATTATCCTTAACGTAAGTGCAGAAACTGGTCCAGAGAAATAAAGTGGCTCACCACGGTCACAGCTTGTAAGTTTACATTGTATGAAGTGTATCCAAATCTTTGGACCCTGATTCCCAGCACTGCCTCTCTTTGAGTAAAACTCAACAATAACTGTAACACATTTAATAATGCAGGATAGACTGGTATTTTTAAATATATCCACTTTGCCATCCCAAGAGCTAAATTATTTGTTTCCCAAAATAACATTTTGCTTGTGGCTTGTCAGACAAACAGGCGGAACTGCCAAGTCCATGAGATGTGTCTGTCCTCCCCACCCCCCACTTGCTTTGTTTTTCTCCTTCAGCTCTCCACCCACTGCCTACTTCCTCCAACCAGGTGCTCCTGGGATGGGTCTGGGTAAAAGTATACATTTGGGGGTTTCTGTGTCCCTGAGCCTCCGTTTTTATTTATAAGATGCGATGTGGTTAAAGTTACCAGGGGAGAAGCACCTAGCAGTGTCTGGCGCCTAGGAGATACTCAATAATCAAGTTGGGTACCTTCCCCATCCTGCCCAGCCCAGCCCAGCCCAGCTTCCATCTCCCATTGACCTGAGATGTATTTCCACACCACAGTGGAATGTCACTGGACCGAAACACCTGTTTCTTCAAGGATTGCAGGACCCTGGGGAACGAGAGTGTGGGCTCTCCCTGCTTTCGAACTTCAGGGGTTCCCTGAAACCACTTATTTTAACTCGTTTCAATATTCCAGTGGGAGGGCAAGAAAAGGTACATCTTTTCCCAAAACCACATATCAATTTGCATGAATGAAGATAAAGTTAGTTGGAGTTTGAACCTCAACCGGTCCAGAACATTTAAAAATTAAAACAATGAAAACAGACTCAAAGTCGTAACTTCCCATTTTCACGTGACTGACTCATCCCACCTGCGGATTTGAGATCTGGAGCTGGTATACCACATTCCCCAGGAAGCAAGTAGGAATAAGTATCAGGAACTTTGAGAAACAGTGGTTTCTGATTTTGGTTCCACTCTCACTTGAGGGATTATGGAGCCAAAATCACATTGAAAACTCTCCATTCTGGAGATGGGAAGGACATTCGGTCATGGCTCTGGGTCTCACGGTGGGAGGAAAACTCCAGTATTCCACAAAGCTGTCTCCAGTGGTGCTCAGGTGACGGTCTCTGCGGTGGGGAGTAACAGGTAAATGTTTACTTAGACCAGTGGTCGGCAAACTGCGGCCCATGAGCCACATGTTGCCAACCACTGACTTAGACTATTCATTCAGTACACTTCTCGTCTAAGAAATTTCTTTAAAAAGGCAAAACCACAAGAAAAATGTGTCTAACAATAGCCGGCTAGGACAGCTTGCCTGGTGTTAGAACGATGCAGACTGCAGTCAATGGGAGGCCAGAACCCCTGACCGCTGGAAAATGCTGGCCGGACCTCTCATGCTCTCGGGGTTCTCCAGCTCTCCAGGTTTGGGCCCCAGGCCCCAGCGAACCATTATAACCAGCAGCAGGTTGTAGAGAGAGGTCACTGCAGAGTCCTCAGGTGATGCGGCCGGAGCTCTCTGGTGCTCCAGCAACTGGGATGTGCCGAGGACATGTCACATCTTTCTCTGGAGGTCAGTGGTCAGCCTTCAACATGCTCTTCTAAGTGAGCACACCAGCCGGCACCATGAGGCCTGCACCGAGCTTGCCAGAGAGCCCGCTTGCTTTTCCTTTTTTGGTAAATCCTTGTGAGACAGTCAACTGCTTATTAAGGCCTTACTGTGTGTCAAGCAGTTTTAGGCATGCAGGACCCAGAACACATGGATTCACATTGCCCTGGCTGGTTTGGCTCCATGGTTGGAGCGTCGGCCCATGCACCAAGGGTCCCGGGTTAGATTCCAGTCAAGGACATGTACCTTGGTTGCAGGCTTGATCCCCAGCCCTGGTGGGGGTGCATGTGGGAGGCAACCAGTCGATGTGTCTCTCTCACATAGATGTTTCTCTCTCTCTCTGTCTCTCCCCCTCCCTTCTACTCTCTCTAAAAACAACAACAAAAAACCTATGATTCACAAAAGTTCTCAAGAACTCCTAGTCCAATAGGGAGTCAGCATGTACACGTGTCCATGTCAAAATCTGACCTCCTTTTAACAATGAGTGTGGGCCTGTGCTCTCGAGTTGGGGTGTACGGAGGCCTGTAAATGTGTGTGGATAAGAGGATGGAGTCACTCCCAGCGCCCTTTCCTCCCTTCTGTTCATGTAGAAAGAGTGCTGTAATTTATCAAGCAAGTTTACGTTCTCATTTAATGCTGACAGACAGCATTAGAGATTTGCTTGTGGAGACCTGCTATCCCCATTTTCCAGTTGAGAAAATGGAGACAAAGAAAGGTCCAAAGACAGTGCATGGCAGAACCAGGCTTATAGCCAAGATGACAATCCTAAGATCCTCACATCAGTGTGCTCTCCACCGCTCTGAGGCCTCCCAGGAGGAGGGCTGTGACCCATGCGGCCCGTTTAACCTCCTACGAGCGTACGGCTCGGGTCCACCTGCCTGTGTGCTGCTCTGGCTCCTGGTTTCTTTCCTACCTCCACCTCCACCTCCACCTCCACTCCGCCTTTGCCTCACACTTCCCATCTCAAAGACAATCTGCCTGCTTCTCCCAAGCCAATGGTTCTCTGGTTCCCAGACCTGCAGCATAGGAATCACCTGGGAACTTGTTAGACATGCAGGTTTTAAACCCCAACCGAGACCTACTTACTAGATCCGAACCTCTGGGAGGGATCCCAGCAATGAGTTTTCAGAGCCCTCCAGGTGATTCTTCTGCCTCTTACAGCTTGAGAACCACCTTGGCCTCAGTTAAAAAAGCTAACCAGCAGTTCTTAACCTGTGGGTCGCGACCCTTCTGGCGGTCGAACGACCCTTTCACAGGGGTCGCCTAAGACCATCCTGCATATCAGATATTTACATTACGATTCATAACAGTAGCAACATTACAGTTATGAAGTGGCAACGAAAATAATTTTATGGTTGGGTCACAACATGAGGAAATGTATTTAGAGGGCCAGAAGGTTGAGAACCACTGAGCTAAGCTCCTCTGTAGTGCCTGTGCTGCCCCACTGTGATCACCTGGCCCCACACATGTGGACCTGGTGACTAAAGAAGACAGCCACTTGTCCAGTACTGTGCAGCAGTCACAAACGGCAATCATACCCAGCAAAGTGCTCAGGGCTAGCTCAGGCAGGAGATTGAAGCAGGGGTGAGAGATGACTTCTTTTCTGGCTTACTTTCCATATAGGGCCCCACTTTCTCGGGTCAGCAGTGTGGTGGCCTTTCACTCTAACCCTTTTCTACCTCTTCAGACCCAGCTCTTGGGCTAGGAGCCCACCACAACGGGAATGGCTTTTTGATACACATCCCTCTTCAGGAAATGTAGGGAAGGGCTCCAAGATCTGTTCAGTAGCTAAGGCTTACTCCATAGAATAAATGCTAACAATAAAATATGAACCTTACAATCTTACCACTTTCTATAATTCACAGAACTCTTCCGAAACTCTCACAAGGATCAGAGAAGCTAATTTTGAAACTGGGATTAGAACCCAGGACTCCTGTTTCATTCTTTTTTTTTTTAAGTGTTTTTATTGATTTATTTAAGAGAAAGAGAATAACATCAATGTGAAGAGAAACATCTATCTGCTACCTCCTGCATGCACCTTGATCCCGGATCGAACCTGCAACCCGGACATGTGCCCTGACCGGGAATCAAACTGGTGACCCTTCGGTGCACGGGACAACACTCAACCGAGTCTCACCGGCCAGGGCTCCTTTTCCATTTTTAAAGGACAGATCTACTGTAACCTGTCCAGCATTAAATAAATTCTTGTTAGCTGTTAATGGAGCTATTAGAAAACAATAAGCCTGGTCCCTGTCTAAGGGCAAAGACCCCATGTCACCAGAGCATGTTGCCACATGGAAGGAATATCCCTTTCACAAGCCCGACCCATCCGGAATAATGCAGGGGCACACTCTTAAACAAAGGATAACTTCCTGGATCCAAAGCCCCACGCTTACAGGAAGGGCGGGGGACCTGTGTGCACAGCTGATGATTCTCTCAGCTACTCCCTTGATTTTGACTAAAAGGTTTCTAGTTTCCTCTTGCAAATAATGAAAAGTGGTTATTCTATTATCATTTTAATGTCTGTTGCAGCAACATTTGGAGGGAACAAAAAGGGCCTATAAGAAACAGAACTGAGGTTCCCACACAATCTTTGCCCATAACATGGCATTTATGCTCAGTTCTAAGATACACAGAAATCCCATGTGAGAAACGAGAAGCTGTCCGAGGTCAGAAGCAGACACATATATGCTCTCCTCCATATGTTCCACAGACATGGAAACATGCACATAAATGACCGGTGGCCCTCCCATTCCACCTCCTTTATTTTCATTTCTTAGAAACTATCTCTATTGGAACATCCCTTCCCACATTCACCCCCAGACACAGATTCCCAGAGAAGAGATGGAGGAAAGAGAGGGAGTAAGATTCACAAAAGACTCCAATTTGCAGCATTAATAATTACAGCAGCTGAAAAGCTTACAAAAGCAAAGAAGGCTCCGGTTAACAGAGCACTTCCCAGAAAACCGCCCAGCCATGAGATTGCTATCGACGATGAGGAAAATCAGAGCCAAAATCAAATCTCAACTAAGCAGACACACTTGCAGAATTTCACCTTCACTGCTACGATTAGCATTTTTTTAAGAGAGCAGTCGACTCCATGAGTTTGACAAAGGAAGAAAAACAAAAGCTATCAACAGACTCATTCTGGATAAACAGTTGCTATTCTGTATTCTTAACTCTACACCTGCAACAGCAGCTCAAATGAGGCACAAGGTGGGGCCCTCGGCAAATTCACACACCAGCAAACAATTACCCACGCTGCATCCGTGCATGCAGCAAACACCCTGACCAGCACCACCGTGCACCTCCGACCCCCATGCCTGGAGAGACCCCACCGAATGCAGAGAAGAGCCCTTTTTGTGTGTGAGAACCAGCCAGAACCTAAGCTGTCATTACACAGCAAAAACCTAGCGAGAACAAAAACCCAGCGGCAGGCAGATGTACGAAACCAGAACATACCTGAATTCTTCAAATGCGAACATGACCTAGACAGAGACAATTTCCTTAGATTGTCTGGTAGCCTTTTTGGTTCGGAGGACAACCATTTAGTCAGTCAGATGGTGCAAAGTGCAGAAAAAAGAGGCGGGGTTTCCACACCCCCCAATATTCCGAAGTAAAAGGCTTTCTGCAGACAGGAGCCTGCAGCCTCCAGCTCCGCCAGCTGCTGACAAGCGGCAGCTAACAGGGGAGGCAGCGAGAAAACCATGTGATCATTACAGCAAGTCTGATTAATGCAGTGTGTGCTCAGGCTCCAGGCTGGGAGCCGGATTAGTCCAGAGAAAAAAGTGGAACCTGGGGTCCTGGGTAAACCACAGATCACATCCCACCTCCAGACCAGGATTTCGCCGAGTGATAAAAGCTTAAAGGGATGAGAATACAACCTGTGCCACTGTGACCTGCCTGATTACCTCATCTTCCTGTGCCTGCTGCTGCTGAAATGACCAGGTGTGACCAGTGTGGTCAGTAAAGAGAGTGGACAGTGATACCTGCCTCCATTTCACTGACAATTCTGCAGAATCCCATATTATGCCTGTCCACTACCAAACACTACTTTATCACAGATGCATAAACTGCTGGGGAATCAGAAAGCCACGCTGTATGCCCACCACTGTCTCATGAACCATATGACCTTGCAGTCGATTGTGATGGTGATCTCATTTCTTTGATTATTCATTTATTGAGGCTCTTACCAATTCCTTGAAGTACAAAAATTACTGTAATAATTTCAGAAGTTAAAAACAGTAAAAAAGGAAACGAGATGTCAGCCAAAAAAAGAGCAATGTTTTCCAGTTTGTAAAGCCCAAGTTGGTAAAATCTGGCAAATGAGCTGAGGCTGTATTCTAAAACCTGGCGTTAAGAAGAACCTTCAGCATTGGGGCTGCAAACCTTTATAAAACAAGGGGGACAGATCGCCAATGAAATCCTGTGAGTCGCTCTTGACTTTTTTTTTCTCCCTCACACCACAAAGATAATCAGTCACTAATTCAGATTCTACCTCACCAAAGTTTCCTTGAACCTGTCCCTTTGCCCACTCCCTGCCTACCGCCTGAGCCCCCACCTTTGGCATCTCTCACCTGGTCTGTTGCATTATAACTGGCCTTTCTCTCTCTGTCCCTTCTCGCAGATTCTGCCAGGGCAGTGTTTCTAACTCTGATTCTCATGACCCCTATTTGAACCCTGCATCAGTCCCTCAGTGCCCATAGTGTTACGGAAAACCCCTCAGCCAAGCATACAGAATCTTATTTCTCCAACTCCTTTTTCCCATTAAAACTCTTAATAATCCCCAAATCCAGCCCCACATTCCTAGTTCCCCAAATATGCCAGGACCTCCTTTCTTCAGCCCAGGGGCCAGCTGCCTAAATTATTCCTTGCTCCCTCCGTGACCTGCACCCTTCCACGCGGCCCACACTGTTCCCTCAGCTGTCTGTCCCCAGGAGCTGAGTGAGAGGAGTTACTCAGTAACTGTTTGCTGAATGACCCTCCTTTTGCCCCAGCTTTCCACCAGGGAGAAAGGGACCCCGTTCTCACATTAGGTGGCCTGGGATAAACACACCCCTCTCCTTACGTTATCCCTATCTGAAGAGAAGTGAGAGCCCAGAACTTGCCTCAAAGAAATGAAGTAATAACAGCCAACTGAGGCAGACTGATTAGTAAGAAATTTGGTGGAATCCTGCGGTCCCTCAAACCATGTAGCAATCAGCAACTAAGCTGACCCAGAATGCCTTCCACGATATTCCTGACTAGTCTCCGCCCGAGACCCTCTACTTGGCAGAATCATGATATAACAGGAAACACAGGAGAGTCAGAGTCATGCAATAACCCGTTGGAAGTCCCAGGTCTGCCACTTAGAGCCTGTGACCACAGGCAGCTGCTCTAATCCCGCCTTCTCCCCACAGTGATCATGGAAAGTGTGCTTCTGCGCCCAGTCTACTGTCCACCTGGGAAGCCTTGGGCACAGTCTCACCTGTGTAAGCCTCAGTGTGTGGGGTGCTGCACAGACAAAACTCCGGCACATGGAACCACCACCGATGGTAGCTAATATCACATACCCTTCAAAACCTCATCCGGTCCTGTCCCTCACCAAAACCAGCCTATGGTGATCTCTAAAACTCCCGAATTCCTAGGTAGTCAATATTCCTATATAATAAAAGGCTAATATGCAAATAGACCGAACAGTAGATGAACCGCAACAACCAAACAACCAGTCGCTATGACATGCACTGACCACCCGGGGGGTGTGTGCGGAACATGGTGGGCGTTGGCCGAGGCAGGATGGTGGATCAGGTGAGCGGGGGTGCCAGACCAAGGCAGGGCGCCAGTTGCTGTCACTGGGGCGAGCCTCTGGTGGTTACTTAAAATTCTTTGCTCCCGCATGCTGTGGTCCCACCGGGCACAGTCCTGCCCAGTGCTCCGACCTGCTCCAGCGTTGGAGCTGCCGCTCACACCCATTGCCGGTGCCTGGTGCCGGTCCTGATCACTCAGCACCATCAGTGGGTGTGAGCAGCGGCTGCCAGACCTGATCGCCCTTAAGGGCTTCTCCACCTCCCCTGCTCCTGAGGGGCGATCAGGGCAGCAGCCCCGGCTCGCACCTGCTGCTGGTGCGGGCCCCAATCACTCTGCACCGTCTGTGGGTACAAGCGGGGCCAGTGCTGTCAGCACGTGGGAGAGGCGGCGACGGGAGTGGGGCTGCTGGCAGATAGGGGGCCGGGGCCGCGGTGGGAGGGGCTGGGATGGGGCGCGGAGATGGGCCAGGACCCGCCCCTGTGCCTACTGCAGCCTCGCGGACCAGTTTCTTTCAAGGTGCACAAATTCATGCACAGGACCCCTAGTGTGTATACACACACACACACACACACACACACACACGTATATAGATAAATATACATATTTAATCTCACATGTCATCTTGTGCTGAGGAGTAGCTTCTGTCCATTCCATGTCTTAGGCCTCTAACCAGGTGAGTTCCTGGGGACAGGGGCTGAGGGGACTGGCAGGAGGAAACCTAAAGAGTTTAGTCCCTCATAACCTCCATTAGAAACACTTTAAGTAAAAACAGCATGCTTGCTATGCAAACACAGCTTCAAGAAAAATAACTTATAATTTTGGGTCACCACTCCCAAATTCTTCTATTTTGTAATTATGGGGGCTCCACTACCAGTGACCTTCATTTTTAGTCCTTTTTAAGCCTTCCCCCAGGTACAGCACACTCCTGGTAATAGTAGATCTCTGGTCAAAATATGTTTTTATTGATTTCAGAGAGAGGAAGGGAGAGGGGAGAGAGATAGAAACATCAATGATGAGAGAGAATCATTGATCGGCTGCCTCCTGCACGCTCCCTACTGGGGATCGAGCCCGCAACCCAGGCATGTGCCCTGACTGGGAATCGAACCGTGACCTCCTTCCTGGTTCACGGGTTGATGCTCAATCACTGAGCCACACAAGCTGGGCTGGTCAAGATCTCTTTTTATTTCACTCAGTGCGTTTTCATTCCAATTGAATTAACCTTTCTAAAAATTAAAAACAAACAAAAAATGCTTCTTGAATTGATAAGAAATGTGAGTCCTACACTGTGAACTAATTATTTCCCTCAGATTACATAATTCAACTGAGCTTCTACAGTGACATTTAACTTCAAAATAATAGTTTTAAATTTAACTGAAAGCTAACCCCCAAAAGCATTCTACTGTAAAGCAAATACAACTGCAATACATCTTTCAGTCTACCACTTCTCAAAAGCAGGATTCTACTGCTAATTATTTCTGCATTCCTGTTCATGTCTCTCTATCTCCCCAAATAAGTGCTCTCTAAATAGCTGCCTAGGTCATTGCATTCACTCAACAAGTGATCGAAGGGCTACCATATCAGATACTATTCTAGGTGCAGTGAAAACCCTGAGCTTCTCAGTGCATCAGCTCTAAGGAAGGAACTCAGAGACTAAATGGGTGAGAAAAGGATAATAAAATAGGGCAACGTGCCAGAGAGTGACTGGGGCTACGAAGAGGTGATGGGAAAGGCCCCTCAGGTAGTGTATCTAAGCTGAGATGTGGATGATCAGGGGACAGTTATGCAAACATCAGGGAAAGATCACTGCAGGCAGAGGAGACAGCTGGTACAAAGGCCCAAGGTGGGAGGGCACCAGCCTGGCATCCCTCCCTCTCCTACGGTGCTGTGGTTGGCCTAGAGCAGCCAACAAGAGTAGAGGGAGATACGACAGAGCTAAGCAGGGCTTTATCAGCCAGGAAAGCCCTGGAGAGTCTGAGAGGGCAGTAACATGACCTGATTTTCACTGTTGGAAGGAAAATGAAGCGCGAGACCAGTCAGAAGCCGCTGCAGCAGTCATAGGAAGCGACGGGGTCTGGACTCGGTGGCACCAGGAGACAAGCAAGGAGCTGATGGGTTTCAGGTAGGTAGGGTTTAGAGATGGTCTTCCTCACAACTCAGTTGTTTCATGTGGTTCTTATTCTACTAGCAAAGCATAACAAAGGTTAAAATATTTAAACAGAAACGCTATGGCCACCACCAGGACCAGAAGCCAAAGAAGTGTAAGGACCTTTCTCATCTTTCTCATTCTATCCCAGGGTCCAGCACCAAATCACTCAATAAGTACCTGCTGAATTAATGAATCAGCAGTTTGTTGATTGAGAGAGAAGATGTCATAAAGAGATGAAACTGGATTAGGTCAGCAGTCCTCTTTCTGGTGCAAGCATCCAATAAAAGGGCAGATCATCCTTCTGAACAGACGCATGCAGCTGCTCCAATGTCACTCAGATACACAGAAACTGGCCAAGAAAATCTTACCAGGAATAGAGGAAGAATCAAGAAGATAAAAGCACGTGAAGCAAATTCCCATATTCAATCAAGAAAGATTTCCTGGGCACCAGCTTAGAGTCTGCACCACTCTATCCCTGAGAGGGGAGGGAGGCCCAAGGAGACTCAGGCCCACTTCAGGCCTTGCCAACAGTCGGGAACAGACCACACACTCCAAACACTGAAACAAGAGTCCAGATGGTGCATCGGCAGGCACTGTGTCTGAACTCAGTATTCGCGTTGTGGTCCCACTTGACTCACTGTTCTTATCAAGACCCCCTTGAGTCCTGGTTCCGCCATGAGGTGTCCATGAGCGTGGAGGGTAAAAGCAGGGCAGTCTCAGCGCCACTCCTCACCAGCCGAATGCCCTTTGGCAACTGACTTTACCTGCCAGAGTCTAGAGCAGCGGTTCTCAACCTGTGGGTCGAGACCCCTTGGGGGTCGAACGACCCTTTCACAGGGGTCGCCTAAGACCATCGGAAAACACATATATAATTACATATTGTTTTTGTGATTAATTGCTATGCTTTAATTATGTTCAATTTGTAACAATGAAATTGGGGGTCACCACAACATGAGGAACTGTATTAAAGGGTCGCGGCACTAGGAAGGTTGAGAACCACTGGTCTAGAGTCTCAGCTTTTTCACCTAAAAATGTGGATAATCATTCCTGCCCTGCTCCCTCACAAAGAAATTGTGAGGGCCAAATACAATAGCAGGTGTGTCAACGTTCTGTAAATTACAGGTGCTTTATATAGAAATAATTGTACTATCATGAACAACAAAGGAAATTATCCTTTCCTACTTCGTGGCTCTGAGATCTTGATAATGCAGGAATTTTAAGTATTCACTGGGCCATATAGTTAGATGACCCATAAATGCAACTTACTATCCAAGTGACCAAGAGGGAATTTAGATAAAAACCTATAATTGTGGGTATTCAGGGCTAAGATGACCTTAAAGGCAAATTACTCAAACCCTACTCAGCCTAGCCCCCTAAGATGCTTATTCCTCAATATGTACTCATCCTTTTAAAGTGTAATTTAAAAAAAGCTAAAAACATAACTCCCACACAAACAGACAGTATGAATGTGTCAAGGATTGATGTAACTCATTGGTGAGGGAACCAGCAGGACGCAAGGCTGGTGCAAAGATCACATGCATATATGCACGACCAATGGACACAGACAATAGAGTGGTGAAGGCCTGGGAGGGGCGGGTACTGAGTGGAAGGGGTCAACGGAGAAAACAACAACAACAAACAAACAAAGAGGACATTTGTAATACTTTCAACAATAAAGATACATTTTAAAAAACAAACAAAAACAAAGGTAATACGGAAACACACATAGTCAGTGGACAAAAAGAAAGCTGTGATAATCTTTAAAGTTAGATACAAACCTGGTTAATATACCACAGAGCAATTAAACCAAAACTTCTGAGGTTATCTTTTCTACTAAACAGAAATCAATTTTAGATCTCCACTGGACAAAAAAAATCATTCGTAACTTGCCAATTTTCTACAAGTTAAGATTTAACTTTAGAAAAATAAGTCTCCAAGAATATCCTTTCAGCGGTTCTCAACCTTCCTAATGCCACGACCCTTTAATACAGTTCCTCATGCTGTGGTGACCCCCAACCATAAAATTATTTTCGTTGCTACTTCATAACTGTAGTTTTGCTACTGTTATGAATCGTAAAATATCTGATATACAGGATGTATTTTCATTGTTCACGACCCACAGGTTGAGAACCGCTGCCTTAGATGGACTTGCTGAACAATGCTCCGGAATGATACTGAAAGGCACACAATAATCTTTTTGCCTTTTCTCCAAGTTTTAGATACTTTTCCTAAAATACCTTTTAACTTTCTGATCCATCCCAGTGAACTGCATGATAAGAAGTTCTTTCCTATCTGGTCCATTTTTGCTCCTGCCTTATTTACATTCTCTTAATTTCTGAAAATCCTTCAAATGAATGAAGTCGATTCTAAATTACTGCTTAGTCTTCCTGAAATTTGGGGGGCCCTATTTTCCAGAACTTCATCTTCAACATTTCTCTGAATTCTAATTATCACATGCACGGGTCTCTAAGAGGAGAAAGGAACATGTGGGTCTCTTATGGAGGAGAAAGGGAATGTCTGATTCATAGAAGCTGATTCAGAGTCCCCTCCGCCAGACGCTGGCTATTCTGAGGCAGTTACCACAATTAACTCTAATTTCCTAACTTCACAATTCCACCCCATCACCCCTTCTTTCCAATATAACCCTGCTTGAAAGTCACAAACCAAACCCACAACAGAGTCACATATAAACTCAACCTACACTACCAGGTGCAATAATATCAAAGAGGAAATCTAGTGAATCAGAGAATGTCTTGTTCAAAGTCTGCATTTCCCACAGAGACTGGGAATTGGAATGAACAGATGCACAAATCAAGTGATCTAAAGAACTGAAAGAGACTCGATTCCGAGGGCTCTGGCATGCTACGTGTCTTTCAAGAAGCTAAGTGAGGAAGGGAATTTCTGGGGACTAGTCCCATGGGAGCCTTCAGAAATGGAGCCTGTCTTAGTCCATGTGGGCTGTGGCACAACAAAATACTACAGACCGGGGGCTTATACACAAAGTTATTTCTCACAGTCTGGAGGCTGAAAGTCTGAGACCAGGTGAGGGCCCTTTCAGATGGAAGACTTCTCACTGTGTCCTAACTTCCTGGAAAGGCCTGGGAGCGTGGCCTGGCCTCTTTGATAAGGGCACTAATCCCATTCAGGGGGCTCCACCCTCATAACCTAATCATCTAAAGGCCCTCACTTCCTAACACCATCACATAGGGAGTTAGGATTCCAAAACACCCAATTTGAGGGGGAGTGGAGCACAGCATTCAGGCCACAGTAGAGACCAAGTGAATGAACACTGGGAAGTCCTAGCACTGACTGGCAAGGCAGGAATGAAGGTGTTTTGTTTTGAAGGTAGGGAAGTAAAGGAGAGGAATAAATGTGTATTTCTAAAATAAAACCACACAGGTCGAAAGGCACCTCTGCTGCCCTCAAAGGGAACAGTGTCCCTATTTGAACCTAAGGCAGGGAGTCTGGGTTCCAATCCCGACCACACAACCTGTTCCCAGCCTGCAACCGCACTGCAACCGCGCTAAAAAGGAAAACCTTCACACAACACATCTGCTGACTGGAGAAGGACTTAGAGGGGAGCCAGAGACGATGCTAAAGCAATGGCATGAATATGTGGCTATGAGAGTTGTAATTTGAGAAGTCCTGCTTTATGTAAATGTATTTTGTTCCCTCAAAAAGCTAGTTTTTCTTTCTCACATTTTATTTCTGAAAATCAGGCTTTTTCTATTTCTGACTTCCTACTAAAATATACAAGGGTGGTGTTTTTTCTCATCCAAAATAGCACTTCGCCTTAGTTTCTGGAAGAGTTCCCATTTGCATGAGTCTTGCAGTGTGTTTATATTCTTTCTTACAAAAAGCTCGGGCCCCAGCAGATAACTCTGGGTGTGTTTGTGTGTGTGCGTGTGTATGTGCGCGTGCGTCGTGGGCACACATGCTCATTTTCACTAGAAGCATTGATCTGAAATACCTCGTTCACCATTACTGGAAATGGCAGGTCTCTCTGAGTGGTTTTTTAAGACCTCTAATCACATCATGGCACTCTAGAAAATGCTACTATCTATTTGCCACACTAGGGAATTGGATGAAGTTGCTTACAATGGGAGTGACTGGCCTTGGGGCTGGGGCTCTGCCTCACAGGTGGTCGAGGGACCCAGATGCCAGCCCACCTTCCCTGGTGGTGGAGGCGCACAGCTTGAGAGGATGCACTAACCCTCCACTCGAGGGGACAGGCACTAAGAAAGAGCGTGACACTGACAACTCTCCGCTCTCCTCTGCCCTCCCAGCAGCAGGTATGGGGCAGGGTTTCTGCACCTCCCACTATCGACACTGGGGCCAGGTGAGTGTTTCCTGTGCAGGGCTGTCCTGTACAGAGCAGGGTGGTTAGCAATATCCCTGGCCTCAACCCAATAGCACTCTCTCACCCCCAGCTACAACAGCTAAAAATGTCTCTAGTGCAGAATGTCCAGAGGCAGGGTGCAGAATGCTCCCTCCCCGCCTTGTTGAGAATCACAGGTGTCCTTAGAGCAGCCAGTGGTCCTCAAACCAGACCGTGCAACACAGGCCCCTGGACACCCTGTCCAAGCACAGAGTGCTGAGCTCCATTTCCCCCACGTCTCCTACTCAGTCTGGGGAGGGGCTGAGAATTCTCATCTTTGATAAGAAATCTCTCAGGTGATGCTGAGGCTGCTCATGGACCCCACTCTTGAGAGCCACTGGCGTGAAGGAAAAGCATCACCTTAGAAATCAGGAGACTCCGCCCTGTTCCATTTCTGACAGTAGTTGTGTGACCCTAGACAGGTGCTGTTTTTCTCCTTTGATCAAAATGAGATTGGGCTGACATTTTTCTTAGGTCGCTGCTGCATTAGTGCGCTCTATGCAACCTTTGGAAGCCCCTGTCCTGATGTAAAACGGTGGGTCCTGAAGTTCCGTTCAATCAGTGCCTGCCTGCTTTCGCTCTCTCTCCTCTCTTCCCTTTGTTCAGCATTTTCTGTGGGACCCAAGGAAGGTAGTATCATAGGAGAGTTGAATGGTTTCATAATGACATTTAGAAAATAACCAAGTGCTCATTTCTCTCATGTTATCAAGTGTACATCTTTTAAAAAGTACTCTAGTTCCAAATTTAACCAGCTACCCACCAGGTCCCAGCTCAGCAGCAGCCATCCATGAGCGGTCTTAGTCACTTTGTCCTCATACCTGTTCATGAACCCATTTTATTTTTTTCTTTTATCATTTGTTTTGGTGTCATTTCTAGGAAACGGGTGCTTAAACCTAGGCCATGAAGATTCACTCTTATATTTCCTCTGTAAGAGATTTAAAGTGTTAGCTCTCACATTTAAGTTCACTGTCTATTTTGAGGTAACTTCTGTATACGGTGTGAACTAGTGCTTCAACTTCATTCTTTGGTAGGTGGATATTCAGTTGTCTCAACATTTGTTGGAAGGCTATTTTCCCCATTGGAAAACGACGTCCTTGTGAAAAGCCAGTTGCCTAAAAATTCAGCAGGTAGTGAGTCGTTTTAGACATGCTGCAATTGAGCTATATGTGTAGGAAACCATGGCTTCTACGTGGAGCCCAGGAATCAGCAGAGTGAGCTCAGCAAATGCTCAGGGAATGACTATGCACCTGCGTGTTCACAGTGGTGCTGCCTCGTCACCCATAGACTTGGCACTCTGAAGCATGCCACTCTGGTTCTCTTTCTAGTGATGCTCTTCTGTTGGGGACTGTTTCTTTCCCTGGTTCACTCTGTTGCTTACAGTTCTATTTTGCATAGTGACACAAATCCAGGAGAGCATTTTCCTTCTTGCCAGAAAGGAAGTGTTTATAAACAGTGCCCTAAAGCTGCTCAGTTAGACATCTCAGCTGGTCCAAGAAAGCTATGCCAGTGGACACATCTGATTTTGATCTGTCCACAGGCACACAGGCTCCAAGGTGTGGTGTGTTGCTATTTTCTGTAAAGGGTTTCATTTGTTTGCCAGGCCCGGCGTCTTTCTGTGTGCAAGCCAAAGTTAGAGAATTTAAATGTTTTCATTGCTAATGGGCTTCGGTGGGTCAGAGCTGAGTGAAAGAAAAGTCCTTAAAGGGGCCACTAATTAGAGCTATACCATGAGTAACTGCAGGAAGAGAGGACATTTAAGTTAGGCGAGGCAAGCCTTTCTGAAGACCATGGTCTTCAAGGAACTGAAAAGCCAACTGGAAGAAAGAATAAGCTAAGTCAAAGAAGTGCAGCAGGGAAGACCCAGAGCAGAAGATAACATGTCCTGGCCTCATCAGCCGCAAACACAAATCAATCTAAGTAAAAATAAATAAGTAAAACGGTGTTGCTCAGACCTCTTTTCTGGCACTTTTATCTCAATGCTCTGTGTGCCCCTTCTGGACTTTATACTCCTTAAGGCCCAACTCTCACTCGTGTCTGTCGTTCTATCTCTAGCCCCACTGTCTTGCATATGCTAGGCACTCAATATACATCTTGCAAGTAAACATTTAAGCAAATATAATACATGAAAACATACATAAATAATCCTTCCTATATAATAATAAAAGGGTAATATGCAAATCAACCAAATGGTGGAACGACTGGTCACTATGACACGCAATGACCACCAGGAGGAAGACGCTCAACGCAGGAGCTGCCCCCCCCGGTGGTCAGTGTGCTCCCACAGTGGGAGCGCTGCTCAGCCAGAAGCCCAAAAGCCAGGCAAGTGCAGTGGTGGTGGCGGGAGCCTCCCCCACCTCCGCTGCAGTGCTAAGGATGTCCGACTAACGGTTTAGGCCCGCTCCCTGCAGGGAAGGGCTCCCGGACTGCGAGAGGGCGCAGGCCGGGCTAAGGGATTCACCCCCCCACCCAGTGCACGAATTTCATGCATCGGGCCTCTAGTGTATTTATAACACAGAAGTTTACACTTTAAAAAAATTCATGTTTACTGTAGTAAATTTAAGTTTTTAAAGTTTTTAAAGTATTCATTTACTGAAATTATGCTAACATTAACTATTTCACACTACCTTTGTTGTGTAAAATAATATCCACATGTGTTGACATTGCCTAAACCAGTGGTTCTAAACCTTCCTAATGCCGCAACCCTTTAATACAGTTCCTCATGATGTGGTGACCCTCAACCATAAAATTATTTTCGTTGCTACTTCATAACTGTAATTTTGCTACTGTTATCAATCATAATGTAAATATCTGATATGCAGGATGTATTTAGGCGGCCCCTGTGAAAGGGTTGTTCGACCCCCAAAGGGGTTGCGACCCACAGGTTGAGAACCGCTGGCCTAAACCAATCACAATGTACACTTCTCTCAAAAACAAAAGCAAAATAAGGTCAAAGGGGGCTCTTCCTACTCAAAGATCTAAAAGCCTACGATCATCACTCCAATTTATCTCCTGTCCCAACCTCTAAACTACCCACTAGGGGTCTAAGCAAAATGTTTACAGCCGTGCAAACACACCGAGCACCCGTGGCAGACACGCCTGGTCACACATGTCCTCCACACACTATAAACACTCTTGTCTGAAGGCTAGTCAGCCTCTCAGCTGGGATGGTCGTAGTGAACAAGAAAAGGTTCCACACAATTGATTTCCTTAAGCATACTGCTCTCAGTTCTTTTAAAATCCAAGTCTGATCATTTCCTGTTGTCTGTTTTCTCCTGGTTTTTGTTAAGTCTCATCTTCTCAGAGATCGGATCGTTTCTGAGTGCTGCTCGCGGTATCTGAAAACTCTACAGACAACTTGCGGCTCCTCCAGAGAGGATTTTCTTTTGCTCTGACGGGCAGGTAGGTCAGGGGTAAACACAACCCCAGGGCACCTTACTGTAATCAGAGACCCGATGATTCAAAGCAGTGCTCCAGTTCTGGAGAGGGCCCGCCGACTTCTGGTTCACCCTTGTCCCTACACAGAGCCCTCAGGACAAACCTGGGGTGTTTACTAGGGCTCCTCCTCCTGGCAGGTTCTGAACACCAAGTTGTTATTTTTCCTCCTCACCCAAGGACATGTTTTATATTTTTATTATTTTTAGAGAGAGAAACATTGACGTGCAAGACAAACATCGATCCATTGCCTCCTGTATGCGCCCCAACTGGGGATCGAACCCACAATCTGGGTATGTCTCCTGACTGGGAATGGAATCTGCAACCTTTTGGTGGATGGGACGATGCTCCAACCAATGGAGCTACACTGGCCAGGGCCTAAACACCAAATTTTATCCCCCCAGTCCCATGAATCTGCCTAAAGCTCTAATCATCTTCTCAGCTGACAAGCTTCATGGGAAGAAATGGTGCCAAGTGCCAGGGTCACTTGTCCATCCTCTCCCATTGAAATAAAGCATTAATCAAAAAGTAATGTCATCATGTATTCTGATCTACAATCTAACATGCTTTACTGCTGGAAATGGGGATTCGGGACTCCATTCAAAAAATGGGAGAGCTGGAACCCCCAGCTCACACAGCAGGTGCACAGCAAGTCCGCTTCCTGTGCCTCCCCACCAGTTTCAGCCTCGTCCAATGATCTTACCACCTTCTAAAGCTCATGCCCAAGTTTCTGCTGTACTGGGTACGAACTGGGGTCAAGGCCACAAAAATGGACAACCCATGAGTCAAGAGAGCAAATGCTCTTGCCTATTTCTGCCCATAACTGAAGAGGAAACATGATGGAGGAGAGTGAAAAAAGACCAGTCCGAGACGAGGAACCTGACCGTCATGTCCTTGTGACCCCACTGTCTGTGCATCTGAGGCAAGCGACCTCTGGAGTCTGTCCATTTTCTCGTCTGAGCAGTGAGGGACTCGTACATCATTCAACAAACATTTACCGAGCACTTCCTACATCCCAGGTACAAGGCTAGGTGTTGAAACCACAGAGCTGAGTAAACCAGCCCTGCTCCTGACCTCAGGACTAGGTCAGCAGTCCTCAGCTCTGACTGCACATGTAATAGCCTAGAGACGTTGAAAAGACAAGACACCTCACTCCAGATTAATGGAATCTCTGAGCTAGGGCCCTGGCACTGGGGGGAGGGAGGGCAGGGAAGAGGGCTTTTCAAATGTTTCTGATGCCCAGTGAGGGTTAAAAACCACTGGACTTAAAGGATTTCTAAGTTTCTGAATCTAACTTTCTATGACTTTACCAATGGGTACTTTTTTACAGGTCAAAAACCTCCAAAAAAAAATCCTGTGATTTCATTTAATAATTTGGGGGAAGGGTGGCTAAGGGTAGGAAGTACCTTGCCGTGCCAACAATCCTATGCTGAAAGGTCAAATGGCTTGTGAGTCACCTCTAGTCTCAAGCATGCCTCCTGGGATTCAAATTCAAAAGCCACAAGCATCAAGTCATAAATGAGACTCCCCCCCGCCCCCTCCAAAGGGCCACAGATGCCTGCATCTTGCCCTTCTGGGTTTGTTCCTCTTGGTTAAAGTACTACTCACCAAACTTGGGTCATTCACAATTTTTGTCATGTCTGTTTACCACAAATGCTATTACTTAACCTTTTTCTTTAAAATAAACTCACTAGAACAATTAGAGTATTAGCCCTGCTGAATATTAAAACTTAGTACAGAGCCTCTTTAATTAAAAGTGAGATGTTGGCACATGAATAAACACAGACCAACGAAACACAATAGAAAATCCAGAAATAGGTCAAATGAATTAAATATGATAAAAGACGGCACCTCAAGACACTGGGAGAAAATGGGATTTAATTGATTGACTGTGAAGGTCTAATTGGCTTTATGAAGCGAATCATGAATGGGGCAGCATCTCATCTAGCAACCAGAAGGGTGCTCCCAGAAAATGGAATTTTATTATTATTATTATTCTCACCTGAGGATATATTTTTATTAATTTTAGAGAGAGAGGGAGGGAAGGAGAGGAAAAGAGAGAGAGAGAATGATTGGTTGCCTCCCATACTCAACCCAATTGGGATCGAGCCTGCAACCTAGGTATGTGTCCTGGCCGGAAGCAAATCCGCAACCTTCGGTGTATGGGATGACGCTCCAACCAGCTGATCCACCCAGCCAGGGTGAAAATGGAATTTTTAAAATTTTTAAAAAATTGATTACAGAGATGAAAAGAGAGGGAGAGAGAGATAGAAACATCAATGCTGCAAGAGAATCATTGATCAGCTGCCTCCTCCACACCCCACACTGGGGACCGAGCCCATAACCTGGGCATGTGCCCTGACCAGGAATCAAACTACAACCTCCTGGTTCATAGGTCAACGCTCAACCACTGAGCCACGCCAGGTGGGCCGAAAATGAAATTTTTAATAAGTGGTATTGGGATAACTGAAAAATTAGATAGAAAGGATAAAGTTGGGTCCAGCCCTCAAGCCATATATTTTATTCCACAAGATCAGGAAAACAAACCCCACTATGTAAGCAAGTACCAGAAAAAACACAAGTGAATTCAACCTAGAAGTATAGAAAACTTTCCAGCAAGAAGCAGTGAGTAATGATCAATGGGTCCATGCTGCCTGTCACTACTTGAGCCAGTTAAGCAGAGACAGGGTTGAGTCCTATATGAGCATTTATTCCAATACTGCAGGCAGTATGGGAGCAGCAGGTCAGCCACAAACACCTGCTCTGCCTCTCCCCATAAGCCAGCTGCTTATATTGGGTAGAAGAACAAAGATTACGTGGGGAAGTAGGCTAAAGTTTATGCCAAATGGGCAGTTAACAGATAATGCAGGCTGGAGATTTGCAAAGGTCTGTGGGTATGCAAAGGCAGGAGGTGGGGGGGGGGGGCGGTCTTCAAAGGGCGGGCAGCTTTGGTTTTTCCAACAAGGTTGAGTTAATCTTTCCATGAGAATGGGCCGAATTTCCAGTGAGCTCCCAGGTCCCAGGTGCAACTCCCAGCCAGGTTAGAATGTGCTTTCTTTAATCAGAACAAAACAATTACGGTTAACAGAGCATGGTTGATATTTCTTACAATTATAGCTGGACCCCAATATCCTATTTCTGCCCCTATCAAAGAGACTGGAAAAAGAAATCTACTTACTTTCTCTTTAGTAATAATATCCACAAAATCACATGCATCAAGAACCCCTTCTGCATCATTTGGGCGCCACCTCTGCAGAACCAGTTTGCCCAGGCTCTGACCTGCTGCCCAGGGGATGCCTTGCGAGCCCTCTCAGAACCCACTTGGGAACTCCTGTAGTGAGGACAATCCTTTGTCACATGAGACTGCAGTATGGAGAGATGCTTCTCCCTTTCTCCCCAAACATCAGTCCTCACCCATAATGGACACCTGTACCGGCTCTTCCTCCTCCACTTCACGCCCCTCTCCCCATTCCTGCTCCCAGAGGTCACATGCTTTCTAAAACTCCTCTCCCAGGAGCCTTCGTCTAGGGTACAGCTTTCTGGAGAATCCAGTTAAAATTAGTGGAGTTAACACACTAATGTTTCTAATACACAGAAAAATAAAGACTTTGCTATTAAAATTTAGAAAGCATTCCTCAGGAGATCAGCATGCTCCCCTACTCCCCGAGAGTGGGCTGTGAGTAGAGGCTTTCCTGGGAAGAGGACAATATGAAAGGGGGGATAAATGAGTGACTTTATATAGTGATGACACCTCATAGTCATAAGTCCTGCAGTAGTATCTCCCTCTCTATATGTGATGCATGGGACTTCATCACTGTGTCTTCCTCCCTAAAATGTATCACCCCAGTCTAATCATGAGAAAGGCACAAGAGAAATTCTAATGAGGGGCTCCCCACAATATGCCTACCCAGCACTCCTCCGAATTGTTGAGGCTACCAAACTCAAGGAAAGTCTGGAAAAGGACCACAGCCAAGAGGAGCCTAAGGAGGTATAACAACTCCCTGTCATGTGCTGTCCTAGATGGGACCCTGGGACAGAAAAAGGAAATGAGGAAACTTGAGTGAAGGATGGACTTTGATTAATAATAACGTATCAATATTAGTTCACTAAGTATAAAAAATGTTCCTATGTAAGATGTTCACAGGGGAAACTATATTTGGGACAGAGTATGGAAATTCTCTGTAGTATCTGCTCAATTTTTCTGTAAGTCTAAAATTGGTCTAAAATATAAAGTCTATTAATAAAAAGAGAACAAAAGCTTTTAAAAAGCTTCCTCCACCTCTGGCACTGGGGCCTGGGATCTGCATTTTGGAAAGACATACACACAGTGATTCTTATGCACAGTAAAGTCTGAGAAACACCTGGGACACTGAGAGTTTTAGTACATTATGTCCTGACAAAGAAATAACGGAAAACACCCTCCACATCATGCCTCAGGGCAGCGGTATGGAAACACAGACAAAAGCCCAGTCCCCCCAGCAGTGCATTAATCCATTAAGCAGGTAATGAAACAGCTTTCATCTTGGATGCCAGCTTCAACTGCTTGGGGTGGCTGCCCGGAATGTTGCACCTGGAAGGACCCATGCCAAGCAGAAAGAATGGCATGATTTACAGTCCATTTTACGGTGCCAGTGTCAATATTTACTAAGCATCTAGCAAGTGCCAGGCACAGTGCTAAGCTCTAGGGATCCAACAGAGATCGATACGGCCTAATCCTTTATGAAATACAGGAGAGAAAGTGTAATTACAAATACAGCTACAGAAGAAGAAATGTGAGATGCCATAGCGACAAATAACAGGGAAGGGCCCTCAGGCAGCCTCGGGGCCACGCACTGCCTCCCTGAGGAGGTGGCATTTAAACTGAGATTTGAAGGCTAAGAAGTTAGCAAGGTGAGAGGAAAAGGAGGTGGACTTTGGTCAACGCATGAGTTAGTCCATCAGATCTTTTCTTACTTAAGGATTCCCGGAGAGAGAACAAAGAGAAGATCAGAGCGGTAGACACAGTTCCTCAAAGAGGCCAGAGTGGAGGGCAGACTCTAGAGAAGGCTTAAGGGTGCAGGGAGCCTCGAAGGAAGGGACTCAGGGCAAATATATCACAAGGGGGAGAGGATGGAGCAGGTGTGTAAGAGGCTTCCAACTCCAAGCTCACGTAAGCTCTTGTAAGGTAAGCTGTCCAGTGTCTCTAAAGATACGGGAAAAGGTGTCTCTGGAGCCTTACAAAGGCATGTCTGTTTTATTCTAGAACGAGAAACACACACATCGGCGGACGTTTCCCCTTTTCCCATGGCTTCCATGAATTTCACAGCTAAGTGCACTCAATTACATTAACTTTCTTTTCTTTTTTTAAAAAATATTTTTTATTGATTTCAGAGAGGAAGGAAGAAGGAAGGAGAGAGAAACATCAATGATGAGAATCATCGATCGCTGCCTCCTGAACACCCCACACTGGGGATTGATCCTGTCACACAGGCATGTGCCCTGACTGGGAATAGATAGAGTCATGACCTCCTGGTTCATAGGTCAAAGTTCAACCACTGACCCACACCGGGTGGACACAGTAACAATTTCTTAATCTAAATACTCTGGTACAATGATCTCTTCCCCAAAGTAGCATGCCTCCAGTTTTGTCTTTATTTCAATAGTTCTATTTTGTGTCTCTTAGAGAGAATGTCCCCAAATCTTTTTCAGAAGTTGAAGCATCAATAGCAGCTGTGGTTTCTAAACCAAATACTAATGATCACATATGATCAGTAAGTCATACAGTGATCTGACAAAAGGGCAGAATATTTGAAATCGGAATCGTGCCAGGTTTTCCTTCCTCACAGACACAACAGACTGGGGTGGGGAGGTAGATCACTAACCTCTACGGAGCACTATAAGCCAAGAACCTTCGAGGTGTCCTCATTTGAGCCTCACAAAACCCTGTGAAGGTGGAGCAGCTCTTCGAAGAGCTCTAAAGACACGTGCTCTGAGTATCTTTAGAGACAATGGACAGCCCACCTAAGGCTTGGATTTAGGAGCCTCTCACACACCTTCTGACTTATGTTTGAGAAGGTTAAGAAACCTGCTCCATTCAGTCAGCCTTAAGGAGTGGCTCTGGGGCAGAACCCAGGTCTGCCTGACTCTAAAACCCAGACTGTTTAGAATACAGGGGGCAAAATGTGACCTAAATCAGTTATAACAAACACAAACTTCATTCACAGCTACATTATCTCCAAAGCAAGGAGTAGATGATGTCTTTCACACGGCCTTAAAGATAAAGACAGTGCATCTTCAAACACAGCAGCTAGAGAATTCAGGAACAGGGCTCCCTCCACTGGTGAGCACAGGGAGGCACGCCATTTCCTTCTTCTGAATCCTTTCCTAGTCCTTCCTTTGCTTTTTTTTTGGGGGGGGGGGGCGGGGGGGGGACCTCTAAGTTAAGACCAGGATTAAACTTCCTTTCATTAACTTTCTCTCTTTCCTTCTCTCTTCTTTGTTTAAATTTAACATTCTTATAATATGCATCAATAACTTTAAAAATGTTTATAGCCTTTGGCATCAGTAATAATACCATTTTGCTAATTTACCTTAAGAAGATAATCAGAGAAGCATGCCGAGATGTATGTACACAGACATTTACCATCAAGGTATTTTCTTTTTTAAAAAAAATATTTTATTGATTTTTTACAGAGAGGAGGGGAGAGGGATAGAGAGTTAGAAACATCAATGAGAGAGAAACATCTATCAGCTGCCTCTTGCACGCCCCCTACTGGGGATGTGCCCGCAACCAAGGTACATGCCCTTGACCGGACCCTTGAGTCCGCAGGCAGACGCTCTATCCGCTCTATCCGCTGAGCCAAACCGGTTAGGGCCATCAAGGTATTTTCAATGATGGATTGCTCAAAACAAGCTAACTATCCTAAAACTGGGGTACTGGTAAATAAATTATGGTATATCATGTGATAGACTATTATCAACTATTTAAAATGTTTTCAAAGAATATTTATGACAAGGAAATGCATACATGTTAAATGTAAAATTTCCAATACAAATGCTTAGTACAATATTAAGTTTGTAAAAATGCTACACTTAATGAAAAAATTAAAGAAACTAAATCAAATGTTTTACGGGATTATCCCTAACCAGCAGGATCAATACTGATTTTAAAAAAGTGGTGACTTATGCCCTAATCGGTTTGGCTCAGTGGATAGAGCATTGGCCATGCACTTGACCAGGGTCAATTCCTTCTTTATACCTTTCTATGTTTTTTAATTCTCTACATTCAACATATATTTCATTTAAATCAGAAAAAAATTATTTTTTAAAAGTAAGAGAAAATTACCCCCAGAATTATTTCTATGGGGATCTCCTCCTTTTGGGCTAGGAAAGAGAAAACAGTGCCCTTGATGAGGGACCAGAGCCCTTCCCACGCCAACCCTGAGTGCTGGATGTGCTCCTCGCTAAGTTGCCAGCGCGTTACTATTGCACATCTGCTGCTCACCCGATAACCTGGAGTCATCAAGCGTACAGTCCACCGCAAGGTTGAAACCTGGGGAGTATACATGTTCCCTTTAAAGGGAAGCAATCTTTATGTGAAACAATGCTGACATAATTTATTTTCATGTAGCTTATTTATGTACAATTATAAACTAGGTCTAAATTTTTGGTTTACATAACTAGACACAAACAACCAAACCAGTAAGATTCAAAATGACATTACTTTAAAACAGTGGTTCTCAACCTTCCTAATGCCGCGACTCTTTAATACAGTTCCTCATGTTGTGGTGACCCCCAACCATAAAATTATTTTCATTGCTACTTCATAATTGTAATTTTGCTACTGTTATGAATCGTAATGTAAATATCTGATATGCAGGATGTATTTTCATTGTTACAAATTGAACATAATTAAAGCATAGTGATTAATCACAAAAACAATGTGTAATTATATATGTGTTTTCTGATGGTCTTAGGCGACCCCTGTGAAAGGATCGTTCGACCCCCAAAGGGGTCGCGACCCACAGGTTGAGAACCGCTGCTTTAAAATAAAAGGATGAAGTAGCTCAAATTAAAAATCATCAACCACAAGGTAAATACAGTAATGACAGTGGCCTAAAAACAGGTAGACAGAACAGAAGAGAGCCTAGAAAGATGCACACACACAAGTCCCATAGCCCCTGGAGCTGGCCTTCCTGACGTGACTTCTAAAGACATCTGGAGGGATGCTCCCCCCTCCCTCATTCTGCAGCACTAAGTTCAGAAATGTACTTGGACCAGCTGTTAGCGCAGGCTACTGGTGATCCACAAGGGCTGTGTTTGTGCCTGTGTGTCTTATACTGTACCTTGCAATCACATTGCACTCTGTAGTTACTCCAAGATTGATGAAGTGCCCTTGGCCCAGATGAGGCAGTCCCCTGGCACATAACCGGACCTCCAATATGCTAGTCTGGCCATGACTTACATCTACAAGGCTGGCTTTGATGGGGGCAGGTAAGCTTGCTGAGGATTGGAGGTGATCCTCACTCAGATGTTACCAGCTGCGACTATGCACCCCTGAAGAGGATTTTGGGATCCAGGTGTTTGTACAGCCATTCAACTTAGAAAACATGGCTGATATTGCTGCCAGATATAATCAAGTATCTGATCAGCAATTTTGAAGAAAAATATAATTTTGACTTTTATCTCATTCCAATTATAAGAATAACTTTAAAAAAATTCTTACATATAAAACAGAAAAACTTAATACGTAATCAATCTTCTAGAAGAATTCCGTCCTAAACATAGGAAATGATGGGGGCGGGGGGATCACAGAGAAAATTATTCAATGACATAAAAATCTCAAACTTCTTTCTATCAAATATTTAAAAGATAAAAGGGAGATAGTAGGAATGTTCACAGAAGAGACTGTTATCAACAAATGACTAAAGTATATAAACAAATATATTCATATACTGTGTATGTGGGGTTTCTTGATGTTGTTTTGGTAGAAAAGGGATGCAGAAAGGGATTCAGTAAATGTCAGTGAATCTTTTAGGGGTGGGGGATATTTGGGGGAGAGGGAGGTCTGGTTCCTTCCACCTCCTTACCCATATAATCCAGTACCATGGAACAGTAAGCCCTCAAAAATGATTTCTGAAAGAAGATATGAAAATACATTAAGGTCTGTTACAAAAAGAATTCAGGCAGTAGACTAGAAAATAATGAAAACTTCAGACACAGCTTCTTCTTTTTTTTTAAATCTTCACCTGCTAGAATTCTTTTAGGTAAGAGTGGAAGGGAGGAGGGGGAGAGAGAGAATGATCGATGTGAGAGAGACTTATTGGTTGGTTGCCTCCTGCAGATGCCTCAACCGGGAGGGAATGAACCTGCAACCCAGGTACCTGCCCTTGACTGGGAATTGAACCTGAGACCCTACGGTGCGTGGACCGATACTCTAACCACTTAGTTCACCGATCAGGGCAGACATAGCCTTTTTTATCTGAGCAACTGATTTAACAGGACTTTTTTGCTAAAACATGGACCAGTGCCACAAGTGTTCAGCTTATTGGTTAGAATGCATCTGCAGCCGATGCCTTTCTGAGACACTCCTTCGAAGGGAGAGTTTGGAGACTACATTCTAGACCTTTATCATTGGGTCACATCTAGGTAACCGAGGATACCTAGGTAAAATGATGTGTTATTTTCATTTTAAAAATTCAGGATTGGACAAAAAGGAAAGTGCTTTTCATGGATAAGACAAATTGCTTATACGCATCCAAATCAAATGAGCTGACAACAGACATGATGAACAGACATAATGAATAGACTCCCTTGATTTTGGGTCCATTTGAAAGAGCCAAGTATTTGAGGTCCATGTAAATATACTTATATAGATGTTTAACTATAAATAGTCTGCAACAGAAAATCATGTTAAACTGTCAGTAGCATTTAAAAAATGTGTAAAAAACCAATGACTTAAAGAAAAAAGAACTGGCTGACTCATTTTGGAAAAAAAATTTAAGAACTTTCATTTCTATGTCCATGTCTTTTTTTTAAAAAAATCTGATCCAGCCCAGCAGGCGTGGCTCAGTGGTTGAGCACTGACCTATGAACCAGGAGGTCACGGTTCGATTCCTGGTCAGGGCACCTGCCCAGGTTCCCCTCTTGATCTCTAGTGTGGGGCGTGCAGGAGGCAGCCAATCAATGATTTTTCTCTCATCATTGATGTTTCTCTCTTTCTCTCCCTTCCTCTCTGAAATCAATAAAAATGTATTTTTTTAAAAAAAATCTGATCCAAAAGAATGGGACCTAAGAATGCTATTCCACTATTGTTGATAAAAAAATTAAATGTTCTAGTCAAGAGGACCAGATAAACGGTAATTTTTATCAAATAAATAATAAAGGAAATCAAGACAGGAGAAAGATAGATCTATGGAAACAAGAGAGGAAAGCATCCACTTCTAAAATCCTTTGCTTCACAGTAATAATCTGAATTAAATTACCATATTTTCAATTAATTAGATATTAAGAGGAACTAAAATGTATTCTTAAAATTATCTTGATTCCAGATCTTTTCACTGACAGAGACAACCTAATATAGTTCCAACAGAATACAAGAAAAAAGTAATATTATTCTCTGCAGCTTCTGAAGCCCAGCAACTTAAATCTCCTCCAGAACTGAATAGACTCAAACTGCCCCTGAAAATGCAAACATCAGGGCTTCTTATTTCCAGTAACCATGGACTAAGTAAACCTGAACAGAGAACTAGAAAAGCGGGGAAAAATATCTGCTTGGAGGCTTCAGGGAGGAAGGCATGTTAGAGACTCCGGGAGGTGAACGCAGTTTTGGGGGCTACTTTTCCTGGCGGGGGGTAGAGGGAGGGTGAATGCTAAAGGCTGGGTGTTGGGTTGGGGGTGAAGGTGCTGGGAAGAATTGGACACTAGGAGGCTAGACAGAATGGTCTGGCTCTCACAAGGACTGCGGCTCCGCTTAGAAACATCTCAGTCCCTGTGACTGCGACTGCGTTGAAGTGACTCCAGATCTTAAGTGCCCCACTTGCCTGACAAAAGCAAATGTGAGTTATCACTAAAAGAGAAAAACATCATCTTCGGCCTCTAATTATTTCCACAAACAATTTTGCAAATATGATGTCCAGCACACAATTATAACAAAACAAGGCATATAAGACAAGACAATATGAGTGAAAACCAACAGAAGCAGACACTGGAAACGACTCACACATACTACCATAATCAAACTTTAATTATACATTCTGTAGTCAAGGAGATAAAAGACAAGATTGAGTGTTTTGGCAGATAACTGGAAACTATAAAATGAATAACAAGTAGAAATTAAAGAATAAAAAATATGTACCTGAAATTAAAAACTCAATTGATAGGTTTAATAGCAGATTATTCATAGTGGATGAGGAAGAGATAGTGGGATTATCAGAATGAAGGACAGAAAGACAGACAGAAAACATAGAAGAAAGGTTAAGAGACACAGAAGATACAGTGAAATGTTCTAACATGTATAATTGTAGTCCCAGAAGGAAATTCGAGAGAGAATTGGGCAGAAACAATATTTGAAGTCCTAATGGCTGATGACTTCACAAAATAATGAAAGACATGAAGCCACAGATTCAAGAAGCCCTAAAAACCTTAATTATATATTTTTAAAAATTGTTGAAAACCAAACACAAAGAAAACACTTAAAAAACAGCCTGATTAAAACAGACAATTGATTTCTCAACAGAAACAATCCAAGTCAGAGATAATATATTTAAAGTGCTAAAAGGAAACTGACAAATCAGGAATTCTGTAACTACTAAAAAACCATTCAAAAACGGAGAAAAATGTTCCCAAATTAGACTGTGGTGATGGTTGCATAATTTTTTGAAAATACCAAAAACCACTGAACTGTACACTTTATTTAAAAAAAAATTTTAATATCCCAAATGGGAATCAAACCAGTGACCCTTTAGTGCACGGGATGAGGCCCAACCAACTGAGACTCAGGGACCAGGGCACTAAAAACCACTGAACTGTACACTTTAAATGGGTAAATTTCATAGTATGTCAGTTAGACTCTGATAAAGCTGTTTTTGTTTTAACTGAAGGCTAAATAATGACATTTGGCAATAAGCACTATAAGAATCTCACCAGCAGACCTGCACTAAAGAAATCCTAAGGGTATTGTTCCAGCGGAAAGAAAATGACCCCAAATGGAAGATGACAAATGTGCAAGGCAGAGCTATGGGTAAAAGATGACCCTTTTGATAAACACTGCTCTGAAAGGGTTCACTGGAGAACACAAGGCTTGAGCCTTACAAAATCTAACCAATGTCAAGGAGAAAGCTCGTTCTGTTAGCCTAAGCCAGTGGTTCTCAACCTTCCTAATGCCGCGACCCTTTAGTACAGTTCCTCATGTTGTGGTGACCCCCAACCATAAAATTATTTTCGTTGCTACTTCCTAACTGTAATTTTGCTACGGTTATGAATCGTAATGCAAATATCTGATATGTAGGATGTATTTTCATTGTTACAAATTGAACATAATTAAAGCATAGTGATTAATCACAAAAACAATATGTAATTATATATGTGTTTTCCGATGGTCTTAGGCGACCCCTGTGAAAGGGTCGTTTGACCCCCAAAGGGGTCTCGAACCACAGGTTGAGAACCGCTGGCCTAAGCCTTGCACAACATGCTCCCCTTGAATGGTTATTTTACAGGAATTCCTGAAGACCATCACCCCTGCACAGCCCCCCGAGAAAGGACGTCTGGTGCCTGCAGAAGGACAAAAGACAAGGCCATAAAACTAGGACGGGAGGTGGGCCGCAGGGGGGGGGGGGGTCCTGATACCTGGGTGAAGCCGAAGCCCAGCCTGCAGCTGCACCTGGGTCAAGCCGAAGCCCAGTCTGCAGCTCTCCCGAGCCCATAAAAAGCCTGCTCCCTCCCCAATTCACCCCTGGCTCTTTCTCAAGTCAGACCACCTGCACCCAGGTGCCTCGAATAAACATCATTTTGATTACACTAAACCTTGAGTCCGTTCTGTGTGACCCCAGCCCAAGCCCGAACCTTTCATGCTCAATAAGTGGTGCTGATAAGAAATAAAATTTGAACCCCTTTTCACAAGTTACACAAAAATCAATTCCAAGTGGACTGTAGATCTTAATTTGAAAGACAAAACAGTAAGATTTCTAGATGTTATAGAAAACTATCTTTTTTATAAAAAAATACATTTTTATTGATTTCAGAGAGAGAAAGGGAGAGGGAGACAGACAGAAACATCAATGATGAGAGAGAATCACTGAAAGGCTTAGGGGGATCAAGCCTGCAATCCGGGCATGTGCTCTGATGGGGAATCAAACCCTGACCTCCTGATTCATGGGTCCATACTCAACAACTGAGTCTCACTGGCGGGGCAGGAAGCTATCTTCTTGATCTACAAACAGAACTCTTACAAATTAGGAACAAAAAGACACGTAAACCCCAAAAGAAAACTGGGCAAGACATTTGAACAGGCACTTCATAGAAGAGGATACCAAATAAACATGAAAGATATCCAACCTCATTAGTCAGCAAGAAACTGCACTTTAAAACCACTCACCAGGATGGCTAAAATTTAAGGCTGACAATACCAAGTGTAAACAAGGATGTGGAGCACAAGAACTCTCACACACTTGCTGGTAGGAGTGTAAATTTGTAAAAACACTTTAACAACTTGGAACAGTATTAACTACTGAAGTTAAAGATAATGCATACCTTGTGAGCTAGAAATTCCACTGCTAGGTATACACCCAAGAGAAACGAATGCACCAGGAGACACATAAGAGTAGTCACAGCAGCATTAATAGCCAAAAGTTAGCTCGTGGTGCATTAATACAATGCAATACTATCTATAATAATAAAAGCGTAATATGCTAATTAGACCGGATAGCCAAACGACCTTCCAGATGCCATGGCTGCGAGGGCTGAGCCCCTTGCACGAATTTCGTGCACCGAGCCTCTAGTAGAGCAATAAAAATGAACTACAACAGAATAAATGCATTTCAACAACCTCTTGAGTGAGAGAGCCAGACACAAAAGAATACAAGTTGTATGATTTCATTTAAATAAAGTTCAGAGAATAGGCTAAGTGAAACTACAGACACTCTAGTTTTTATGGCGCATGTGTTTAGAAGATAAAATTACACACACACACAAAAGCAAGGGAGTGATTATCTCCCACACGTCGGGGCTGGGCTGCCTCTGGAGCGGGACTTCCGGGCTGCTGGCAATGAATTAGTTCCTGACCTGATGACCAGCAGACCCCCGGCTGGGCGAGACCCACAATTTAGGTCTTGCACTTTATGGGCGTTCGGAAGGGAAGGGAAAGGGGACGAGGCAGGGGAGAGGAAGAAAGCAGCCCTTCACAAGTAAGCCGAAGGCGGCTCTGAGCGCCGGCAGCGGGCGGCGTGGCCCAGGGTCGCCAGCCCGAGAGACGGAGGCCAGAGGGGCTTCGGGCCGGTCTCCTGGGGGCTGCGAGGCACCCATCCGGGCTTCGGCCACCGTCCGACACAAAAGGCGCGGGGCCCCACCGGCCGCGCCTCCGGGAGACGGGAGCGGGGAGCTGCGAGGGGCGGGGCCTTGAGGGGCGGGGTCGTGATAGGTGGGACGGAGCCGTGAGAGGCGGGCGGAGCCGTGAGAGGCGGTGTCGTGATAGGTGGGGCAGAGCTGTGAGAGGCGGGGTCATGATAGGTGGGGCGGGGCTGTGAGAGGCGGGGTCGTGATAGGTGAGGCGGAGCCATGAGAGGCGGGGTCGTGACGGATGGGGCGGGGCTGTGAGAGGCGGAGTCCTGTGAAGAGGCGCGGGGACTTGGGAGACCGGGTCGTGAGAGGTGGGGCGGAGCTGTGAGAAGGGGATACGGGAGGGGCGGGACTTAGGGTAAAGGATGAGCGATGAGGGGCGGGGCCTAGGGGCGGATACAGGAGGTGTGGGGTCGTGGGTGGGGCGGAGCCATGGTGGGGCGGGGCCTAAAGGAAGTGGGCCGTTGGGCCCGCACGTGGAGCCCTGCGGCCCTCCCCGCGCTGGGCGCTCCTGCACAGACGGAAGCCGGTGAATGCGCCAGCGTCGGTGCGCGGTGGCTGGAGGGTTCCCGCCACCTCCGGCGCTTCCGTGCGCCCCGAGGGGTGTCGAGGTCACCGACTCCTGACGCCTCTCTTTCTAAATAAAGAGCCACGGCTGGGATTGGGAGTCGCAGGTTTGGGGAAATACCAGCACCGGAAGGATTTCCCGCGGCCCAACAAGAGCCCCACCCAACGCCCCAAATCTGTGAAAAATCACATCCAAGTAGGTCAGACCGGTTTTCTCTGGTTGTTAAATCCCCATCCTTCCTAAAGGTGAGCGCTTCTCGCAGCTGGCTGGAAACCGGAACCCGCAGGGTCTCACTTCCCCTATCCAGGTGGACACCTTCCCCTCTGTCACAGCACCATGGACATCACGTCTACCTTTCAGTAAGAAGCTGTCTGGCGTGTGGCAGGGCCTGGCTTACCGCAGGTGGGCCCAGATGGAGAAGAGGCTGTGAGTGCTGTGGTTTTGCCCACGATAAGGAAGCGGTGGGGCCACTTCTCCCGCCAAGGTTTCTCTGACTCAGCATCCTAGCGCCCACCCATTGGTTGTCTGCGGTGGCACATCATTCCCGGGTGTTGCAGGTTGGTCTCTACATGTTTATCCCCCTCCCTCACCATCTACTTGTCAGAGTTCCTTAGTGACGGATTGTCGCATCTCCACTTTCCTTCTCTTGCTGGTTTGAACCTGAATCTTTAAACTCAGAAGGGCACCTTGGTTCCCTAGTCTTGGCAGCAGCCCCAGAGGGCATCAGCCCCTCCTAATCAGATTTGTCCCTCTCTCCCAAGGGTCAAGATTGGTCCTTCTTGACCAATCAGAAGAGAGTTGTTAAGCCCTAAAAATTACTAAGATGGACAAGCCCAGGTCACTTGGTGTCATGTCGGTGTGCTCTGCAAAGGCAGGGAAATATCGATGGTAGAGTTGCTATAGAACACTAGCACCAAAGGCGAGGGGTACGTACCCACCCCCTCCATCACCCTTTCCTGCTACCTACCAATCCCCTGGAACAATAAAGACTTCCACATTCCTTTTTTTTGTTGTTGTTGTTAATCCTCACTCGATATCCTCACTCGATATTTTCCCCATTGATTTTTAGAGATAGTGGAAGGGAATAAGAGGGAGAGAGAAAAACATCTATGTGAGAGAGAGAGAGAGAGAGAGAGAGACATCAATTGGTTGCTTCCCGCACACGTCCCAACCAGGGTCAGGGATTGAACCTGCAACCCAGGTACCTGTCCTTGACTGGGAATTGACCCGGGACCCTTTGGTGTGTGAGCCAACGCTCTAACCACTGAGCACACCAGCCAGGGCAAGACATTCACATTCCTTTTAGGGGGATCCGAGCATGTTGATGCTAGAAGGGACCTGCAGATGCTGCCGGTGAAGGGTGAGGGCACAGCACACTGAGAAAGGGAAAGGGACTGGTCCAGCATCTCTCAGTGAGTTCATGAAAGTAACTGTGTTGGGCTCCCGGAGAGGTCGTTTTTTGCATCTGATGTATGTTCCTCAGGGCATCATGAGCAGCAGGAAGGGTCAGGGAGGACAGGGGGCCACTTGTGCCCTAAGCTGAGCTCCGATTCCCCATGAATGGGTGTTGGTCTTTGTCTAACCAGCCCAAGAAGGGGAGAGCACACAGACCCAGCTGCAGAGCTCTCTGAACCTCCGTTCTCATTCAAGAGAGGGGACACCTGATTCTGTCTTGCAGGCCCTGCTGAGAATCAGCACAAAGCAAGCTCCCTAAGAGCAGCCTGTCCGCCCTTCTCCAGCACCTCGCTCACGTCCCCACCGCCTTTCCCTTAACGGTGCATCCTTTGAAACATGTCTTTTTAGCGCGTTTCCATTTGCTGAATAAAGGCGTTCTTCCTTAAAAAGCACATGAATTCATGTGTTCCATTCTTCTGATAAAAAGACAATGAACATTTCGGGGGAATATGTGGCCCCTAAATGATTTGTTTGTGGAGGTCACCAGTTTTTGGATTTGAAAAATAGCTCACGGAAGTCAGTGACTTTGACACAACAGTTGTTTTCTGGAAATACAACACAATTTGTATTCATTCATTCATTCATTCATTCAGTGTTTATTGAGCACCTACACATTGTTGCCTCCTCACACCCAGGCAGGCCACTGCCTTAGTCTACATGGCTAATCACCTTCAGACCCCGCCCACGTGATCTTGCTCCTGGAACCCTGAGCCCCGCATGCACCATTCTCCACGTGGCTTTGGGGCTTTGGGCTCAGCCCATTTTACCTGCCACGACGGTCTTAGTGGCTGGCTCCGCCCCCAGCCTGGGAACTTCATGAGGGCAGTAAGCATGTTTCATTCCTCTTTGCCCCCCTGCGAAGAAGAGCCGAAGACACCCTGCTGAAGCACCATGCTCACCGAGGAGGCGCCTGCGGGGGTTGGACCAGCCTGTGTGCACAGGCATCACCTGTAGAAGCGGGAGCTCCTGCCTGTATCCTGGTTCCATCTGGCAGGAAATATAAACAGCTTCCAGCCCATTTTGCCTTCCTCACGCTTGAGGATGGGTCACAGCTGGCGCTGCTCATTTCACTCTGTGTCAGGGACTCTTTGGCTCAGAATACAACTCTCCTTAAGGTTATGGTTCACCCACTTGGAAGACTCAGGAGGGGGTGCTCTTGGGAACGGAGCCTGCTGGTGCCATAGGCGGGATACAACCCCAGTTTCCTGGTGAGGTAACTCAAAGACCTGGGCCCATCAAGGGGAAGCTTGGCCAGATGTGGAGGGGACCTTGGGCACTCGCCCAGCAGATGACAACTTCTCAGTGCCATTGTTGGCAATAGGAGGAGGCCTGAGTCCCAGGCTGGAGCAGGCCTGCCTTTCTGGAGGGGTCTGGAGCCACGTCCTGCCGTCCCAGACTGCATGAGTGTTCCCACTTCATTAAGAAAACTAAGCCAAGTACATGCCTCAGGCCAGCCTCGCCGGGAACCCAGAGGAGAGGAAGCTGCTGACTCTGCGGGAGCCTATGCCCTTTCCCAGGAGCCCAGGACTCTGGGAAGGGATGCACCCCCACCCCAACCTCAGAAAGCACCCCCCCCCCCTAGTATCCCAGCCTCAGTCATCAGGTCCCGGCATGGCGTGTGTGTGTGTGTGTGT
>NW_005871512.1:533341-553795 GCF_000147115.1 Myotis lucifugus
CGAGGCGATATCCACCTCACCCCTTTCTTTTTTTCCTATTCACAACATCTACGCTGATCATCGACACGCAGACGCTCCACACATCTCTGCTATCGATAATAATCGCAAAAATACATTATTTAATTACCACTTGTTCACTTTTTTTATTTACTCCTCGTCACTATAATGAATTATGGAAATTATGCTCCGCTTCCCCCCGCGGGGTTCAATCGTTTAACACGGACTCGTTTAGAGGGGTATCAGCCCCGGGGAAGAACTTCCTGGTCACTTCTCCCTGTTGGCTGTCTCACACTGGCCTCGGCCTTGGACACCCTGACAGCCAGGCCTTTGTGGGGGCCGATGGAACTCACTCCCACGTGGGGCTGGAAGGGCTGTTTTAAAAACAGTACATGTTTTTAAAATATAAACTTTAATTAGGGGCCGTGAGAAACAGAAAACACACTGATCTAAACTTGGTTGGCACACTTTCTGCAAAGGGCCAGGGAGTACATGTCTTCGGCTTTTTGCAGGCCCTTCAGTTTCTTTTATAACCATTCCACTGGGCCTTACAGTTTGAAGGTTGCCATAGGCCACATGGAAATGAATGGACATGACTGTTCTCCAATAAATGTTGTTTATAAAAATAAGAGGCAGGCTGGATTGGGCCTGCAGGCCATTGTTTTGATCCGGGACCTAGAAGATCAAATGAAGAAAAAAAAATTCCCTCACAAAGCAGAGTAAAATAGGAGGAAATGGAAATGATCATTTTGACAAAATGAGACACGTAAGTGATAGATTCAAGGGGCCCAACTTCTCCATAATAGCAGTTCCAAAAGGGACGAAGGAGCAGAAGCCACAATTGAGGACAAAATAGAGCTTTTAAGTTAAAAGAACTCACCAGAAGATTGGGTGTTTTCCCCTAAGAGCAGGAACAAGACAGGTTACCTATCGCACCACTGCTTCTCCATGTTGTACTGGAGGCTCGTCAGGGCCATTAGGCAAGAAGACATCATGAATGGAAAGCAAGTAAAACTCTTATTTGCAGATGACATGACTTTGTGTATAGACAATCCTAAGAAATCCAGTAAAAACTATTGAAATAAGTTCAGTAAGGTTGCAGGATTCACAATTAATGTACAAAAATTAATTGCATTTCTAATCACTTGCTTTGAACCTCCGAAAATAAAATTAAAACAATTTTATTTACAGTAACTTCAAAAAAGAATAAGATACTTAGGTATAAATTTAACAAGAGAAGTGTAAGACTTATACACTGAAAATGACAAAATTTCATTGAAAGAAATTAGAAACCTAAATAAATGGAGAGACATCCTTTCATGAATTAAAGGGTTTAATATGTTTAAAATAAAAAGAGTCCCCAAGTTGATCTACAGATTCCACACAATCCCTGTCAAAATCCTAGCTGCCTGTTTTATGTTTTTGCAAAAATTAGCAAGCTGATCCTAAAATTCATTTGGAAATGCAAAGGATCCAGACCAGCCAAACAATCTTGAGAAAGAAAAACAAAATTGGAAGAGTCATATTTCCTAATTTCCAAATTTATTGAAAAAATGATAGTAATCAAGTTTGTGTGATTGATGGAATGGAACTGGGAGTCCAGAAATAAGCCCTTACATTTATGGTTAATTGAGGTGTAACAAGGGTGCCAAGCTAATTCAGTGGAGGAAAGAATAGTTTTCAATAAATGGTTTTGGGACAACTAGATAACCACATATAAAAAAATGATGCTGATCCCTCTTTACATCATATACAAACATTACCCCCAAGTGGATCATAGCCCCAAATGTAACAGCTAAAACTATAAAGCCCTGACAAGAAAACATACGGGTGCAGCAAAAGTAGGTTTACAGTTGTTTGTATAGAAAATGATACAATAATCCTATATAATAAAAAGCTAATAAGCAAATTGACCAAATGGTGGAACGACCCATCGCTATGATGTGCACTGACCACCAGGGGGCAGATGCTCAACGCAGGAGCTGCCCCCTGGTGGTCAGTGTGCTCCCACTGGCGAGTGCAGCTTTGGTGGCAGTCAGACATCCCCCGAGGGCTCCCGGACTGCGAGAGGGCGCAGGCCGGGCTGAGGGACCCCCTGAGTGCACGAATTTTATGCACCAGGCCTCTAGTTAATAAATAATAATAAACTTTGGGTTTTGTGGACTCATAGCTGTCATCCTACTTTGGCCCACCCTGCATGTGGAAATCTTCATAACTTTGAGGTGGCAAAGGCTTCCCAGATATGACACCAAAAGCCCAAGCAACTAAAGAAATAACAGATAAATTGGACTTCATCAACGTGAAACACATTTGCTGGAAATAATACCATTAAAGCAAAAAGACAAACCACAGAATGGGGGAAAATATTTGCAAATGATATACCTGAAAAGGGAATCCAGAGTATATAATGAACTCTTACAACTCAATAATGCAAATACAAGTAAGCCAGTTCAGAAGTGGGCAAAGGACCTGAATAGCTACTTCTTCAGAGAAGATACGCCACTGACACACAAGCACATAACAAGATGCTCAGCATCATTGGCTACCAGGGCAGTGCAGACCAAAACCACAGTGAGACGCCGCTTGACGCCCACGAGGTTGGCTGTGAATGCAATTCTACCTGAATGTCCCTTTGCCATGGCACCTACATATAATTATGAGGATATCATGGCAGTTTTATTTCAATACATTTGAGGAGCCATGTGAAATGGATAATTTTTAAAAAACACAAATAGGTAGAAATGCTGGTCATAGAAATTGCAGGGAACCTTAAAACCAATGATTTTCAACCTTTCTCACCTCATCGCACACCTAAACCAATCACTAAAATTCTGTGGCACACCAAAAAGTATATTTTTTTTGCCGATCTGACAAAAAAATAAGTATAATTTTTTGATTCATTCATACTGGACAGCGATTGTTGTACTGGCTGTTGTCATTCTTTATTTGACAATCTTAGGGGAAAGAGGTTTATTGTATGTTTAAAACATTCTTGCGGTACACCAGTGTGCCTGTCGTGGCACACCGGTTGAAAATCGCTGCCTAAAACCAGATTGATAGCTGGGGACCCCTGGATGGTGAGCGTTGGGAAGCCAGCCAGCTCTGGGACCAACTTGGAGAAATGTTGGTGGTGGCAAAGACCGCAGGTAAACAAGGCCAGGAGCCCAGCAGGTGGCCCTGCTCTGCCACCACTCGGTGAGTGGCCCTTGCTGGGCTTCTACATGATAGACTTTGGTGTCACTGGGGCAGCTGGAGGTGGCCGGGGAGTGTCGTGGGTGGGAGAGAGAAACGAACATAGGATGAGAGTATTCGTGGTTACCTCCGCCCCCACTCTTCAGCCAGAGCAGCAGCAGTCTCGCTCATATCACCGAGTGGATTTTCCTGTGCGATTTTATCTGAAGAAAGCTTTTGCTGCTAAAACAAAGCTTGAAAGTCAGATACCCACGCCCCAGCCCCCAAGCTGCTTTCCCCTCTCATCTTTTGATAACATTCACCTGCCACAGTTCATCGGTTCCGCCTTGATGACTTCCTGGTCTGTTAGAATTTTGAAGACGTTAATAATGTGTGAGTTTTTCTCCTTTTACAAAACCACTGCTTAATTTGGAACATAATTTAAACTTGCTTTTCCCCAGTGACCTAGAACTAGGCTAGTGCGCAGGGCTGACGGGCTGGGGGGGCGGGTACAGTTTCTGCAGGGCGCCCCACTCTCCTCTGAGAATGATGAGGTTTACAGCCGTGAGGTAAAAATAGCTTCGAGCCGCTTCCGGCAGGAAGACACTTACAAAGGGAAAAAAGGATTCATTTGCTAAAAAAGGAAAAAGGCTCCCAAACTGCTACCATAATTTTGGAATTTATTTTTGCAAAATGTATCAGGGGGCAGAAAGATAATCTTGCGCTCAATTCAGCCCGTCCACTTGCCCTGAGGAAGTAAACCTAACTTTAAAAAAGGCCCACTGGCTAGTTGTATCCTCCTAAGAGGGCCACAGCTCCTGCGGGGTGGCACCACGCAGCCCCCCTTTCTGGGTTCTGTTAACTGCTCCCCCCCCAACTCCTTTAGTGGGGGTGTAGCCCCACAGCACTGCAATATCCCTTGTCCTTTACCCTTAAATTCTGCCCACACCTTTGTAAACACCTGTAGACCTTTATTAAGCCCTCCTCAGACTACCCTGGTTAAATGTGCTATCTGGTTCCTACCAGGACCCTGACGGATACTGGTAAAATGTATGCATGACCCCTAAGTGCATTTACTCATTTAATCATAACAATGACCGGCAGAAGTAAGTCACATTGCTTTAGAGATGAAATAAATGAGCTATACAGTTGCCCTAGATCAGTGGTTCTCAACCTTCCTAATGCTGCGACCCTTTAATACAGTTCCTCATGTTGTGGTGACCCCCAATTTCATTGTTACAAATTGAACATAATTAAAGCATAGTGATTAATCACAGAAACAATATGTAATTATATATGTGTTTTCCGGTGGTCTTAGGCGACCCCTGTGAAAGGGTCGTTTGACCCCCAAAGGGGTCGCGACCCACAGGTTGAGAACCGCTGCCCTAGATGGTTGGGCAGTGGGTTGGTCAGCAGACAGAAGGATTGCAGCTTTGATCCCTGGCCCCAATTGGGGTGCTGGGTGTGTGCGGGAGACAACCAATCGATGTGTCTCTCTCACACTGATGTTTCTCTCTCTCTCCCCACCTTCTCCTGCCCTTCCATCTGTCTGAAAAAAAGGCCCACTGGACAAAGCTGTTCTTGGCAGTGCTGTGGGCAAAAGTGAAACAGTGAAGCAGGAAAAAATACTCAGGGTTGAGGGCAGAGGTTTAGGAATCTCATTCATTCATTCATTCATTCTCGTCCACTCAACACCTACTGGTCACCTGTCCACACCTGGTCCTGGTCCTGTGCAAAGTGTGGGAGGCAGAGCATTCATGCCTCAGGGAGCTGAGGGGCATGAGGGCTACACAAGGCTTACAATCCAATGTGATCAGGGAAGCACAATGAGCAGGGACACAAAAGAGGGACCAGAACTCAAGCTTAGGTACTCAAGGAAGGCTTCCGGGAGGAAGCGACTTCTCAGCTGGGCTATGCATGTTGTGGCGGCTGGCAAGGAAATACGGGAGGAAGCGTGTTAGGACAGAGCGCGTGGAAAGACTGCGTGGTGGCAGAGAGCAGACTTGGTGTCAGGACAGACAGCTCGGCAGCGGGAACAGAGCCGGTGTTGCAGGGACACAGCCCACCGAACAGGCCCTGTGCGCCACCTGAAGGAGTGCTCTATGAGAGCCACTGCAGGCTTTCACCAGGAGAGGGACATATTTCGAAAGCTAGCTCGCTGCTAGCGAGGCCTGTGCAGCCAGGCCAGCTTTGACGGTGGCCGGCCAGGGCGGAGGCAGCGCAGATGGGGGGTGGGGTGGGGGGGGCCCACATAGATGCAGGCGACAGTGAGTGTTGGGGAGGCAGAATGGTGCTGTGGTTAGTGAGAACTCAGGACCCGACTCCACAGGTTCCCATCCAACTTCCTTGCTGTGTGGCCCCTCGAAGTTCAGGGTCACAGTCAGAAGCCGTCTCATGGGCTTGCTGGGAGGATGGAGGAGTCTCCGTGTGTCACTCAGTGGTGCCGCGTGGGGTCACTGCTGCTATTCCAGTCACTGTCACTGGCAGCCATTGATGTGGGCAGCGGGTCAGAGAGGGCGAGACGGATGCCTACGGTGCTGGTCTGGGCACTCGGGAAGACGGAGTGCAGATGTGGGGGGAGAAGTGGGTGCAGTGGTTTGGGGAATGAGTCTGAGGCACTAGGGGGACAGCAGGGGTGAAGCTAAGGAAGCCGAGTCAAATACAGGGATTTGGGCCTTAGAGAGGCCTGCAGAGCACAGAGGGCTAAGCGACAGACAGGGAGGGTCTTTTTTTTTTTTTAAATATATTTTATTGATTTTTTACAGAGAGGAAGGGAGAGGGACAGAGAGTTAGAAACATCCATGAGAGAGAAACATCCATCAGCTGCCTCCTGCACAACCCCCCCCCCCCCCCCCCACTGGGGATGTGCCCGCAACCAAGGTACATGCCCTTGACCGGAATCGAACCTGGGACCTTTTAGTCCACAGGCCGACGCTCTATCCACTGAGCCAAACTGGTCAGGGCAGGGAGGGTCTTTTTAATGGGAAAGAGTTGAGCTGCCTAAACACTGGTGGGAAGAGCCTGGGGAGAGCACGCTGAGGACAAATGCTCCCAGTAGGCGTGGCCTTTATGATTTTTCTTGCCATTATCATCACCGTGAAAGGCCTGGACAAGGAGCCATGATATTAATCACAGCCGCCTGTTTTGCCGCTAACAGGAATCATTTATAACGAGGTTATAATGACATGGAAGAATTGCTTATAAAGTGATAAGGAAAAAGAGATATAAAGCATTGTATATGCAATATGTCAACTATGGAAACACACCTAAAATGTACGTGCAGAGAACTATGCAGGGAGGGATGCCTGGAAGAAGTGGTGCTATTTCTGGGTGGTAGGGGTCGAGCAGGCTTCCTTCTGAATCTGCCAGAATGGGTGTATGTTAGCTTTTTCATTAAAAAGTCAAGTAAACTTTATTTTATAAAAGGAAACCAACTAGGGTGGCTAGGGGCTGCCCCTGCCAAGATCACCAGGACAAATCCTTGTTCTCCGAGGGCTTGAGTTTCTACATCTATAGAAAGAGGGGGCTAAAGAAAAGGTTCCCCAACGTGTGTTTCTGGAGACTCTGCCTTTGGAGAGGTCCCAGAGAGGAAAGGCTGTGTAGTCAGGCTTTGGGAACTCTGTGTGCTCACAAATTCTGAGAAGATCCATCCCCCCCCGCCCCAAAAAAAGCCCTGCTCAAACCTGTTTAACTGTCAAACACAAGGTTTATTAACACCCTGTGGAATGGTGTTCCAAGGAACACACTTTGGGAAACACTTTCCCAAGTTCCCCTGCAGCTCCACCATTCTACAAGGAATTCAGATAAACATCCTTCTGTGGGGTTGGCAGAGCAACTGGGGGACCTGGGGGAAGGTGAGACTGTGGTAGCTGCTTGGCTGCCCTCCTGGACCCCACATCCCCCCCACCAATGGCTGTCCTGAGCACCTGTGTCCTCCCAGCCTCTGCTCCCAGCTGATGCCTCCGTTCGGGTGTTGCCTCGGCCTGGGAAGGAGACACGGAGGAGGGAACATGCCAGAACAGGGACAATCCTCTCCTTTTCCATCTCTGCAAACTGCGTATCTGAAAATGCTTTCATATCACCTGATGCCACGACCCCCAATGACTGATGTGAGGATGGGGCAACCTGAGGTGCCCCCAGCCGGGAGCTCTGGGATGCTGCCTGGCTCCTGGCCCAGTGGCCAGGGCCATTGCTTGTTATGCTAATGAGGGAGGGAGTGAATAATGAGTACCCACAAGGCTAATCCTGGGCTGTTTAAACAATTTCATTTAAATGCAGGCAAGTAGGAAGACAGGAATAATGGTTCACAATACCCCTTTTCTATTATTGAGCTTAAAAAATGGTGGAAGTATACAGAAATAAAAATAGATTTTATAAGTAAACTAGAGGCCCGGTGCACAGATTCCTGCACTGGTGGGGTCCCTCGGCCTGGCTTTTGGGGATCGGGCTAAAACTCCCTCCAACATCCCCCGAGGGGTCCCAGATTGCGAGAGGGTGCAGGCCAGACTGAGGGACCCTACTGGTACACGGATTCATGCACCGGGCCTCTGACATTCCCCAATGGGTCTGGGGTGCAGGTGAAGCAGATTCAGGGCTGACAGTGCCCCAGCAGCAACCTAACCCACGGCCGATTCTGCAAGGAATCGGGCTCCCTCCTCTACCAGTTGGAGCGTCTGCCCCCTGGTGGTCATTGCATATCATAGCTACTGGTCAAATGGTTGGACAGTTCCTTAGGCTTTTATATATATAGATAATGGTTCCCTTTTCCTTCCCTGATATGGTTATTCCCTCAATTATTCATTTGAAAATGATTATTTTGTGAATCCAATGAATGTTTATACACCATATGCAAATTATAGCCCCCAGGTGAGGTAAAATATCTATATATGAAACAGAATATAGTGTGAATCATAGCTAATTTTAAATATTTTAATTTATATACTTTCATGATTATAGGTCAATAAGAAATCCACTTTTCAGATTTTATTTCATTACAGAATATATTTGATAAGGATACATACAAACAGATTCACCTTTAACACATGTTCACTGGCGCCCTGTCCGCAGCAGCCGGGAGCTGTCTGTCATCACAACACTTCGCAGTGTCGTGACCAATCGGCTGGCAGGACAGCCAGGGCTGAGTCCAGACAGCTCAACATTTACTTGCCTAGAACAAGTAAAAACCTTAATATTTGTTTTTAAAGTCTGCTTATTACTCTTCTATTTTAAAATCTGAGATACATTCCTCAATGTAAACAATACATTTCAGTCTACCTCACAATCGAAATGGATAAGGCCTTCTTGACAAATGGACGCCGCCTACGTTTTACTCATCAGAACGCAATCTCATTTCATCGCCAAGCGAGCCGGCCGGGCACAGAAGACAGGAAAGAAGCTGCCTTGCGTACCTGGCGGAGCCTCCCAGACTCCCTGCTGGAGGTTTGTGGTATCTTTTTGACTTGGTCTACTTGGTCTTAAAATACAAATATACAATGTCCATAAGCATAAAATAGTAAAGCCTAGCCTTACGTATTTATTTTGAATCCCTAAAATCCTATACAAGTACAATACCATATCATGCCAATTAATATACAGAGGAAGGTGGCCAAATGTCTCCACTGACGGGGCAGGTGGACGGGGACCACAGGGGGCGCCATTCACGAGGGTGTCAGGGCTGACTGCGTTGGGGTCGGCGGGCAGTCTAGCTGCAACTCTGAAATGCCTGTATCCCCGGCTGAACCGTTAATCAACCCCCTTCCCACCCGCCTCCCAGAGGGAGAACTGAATGGAACCGTAGACAATGGAACCAAAGAAAGTCATAGCTGCATTTCCTGACTCAGCTGTGCAGTCGGTTCTTCCCTCTACTCAATCCGTGTGTCCCTTTAGGACCAATTAAGCAACAGTGATCGTGATTCAGTACCTCATTCTCATAAATCCCGGCCTCGCAGGCTCCATGGTGAGCGAGTCAAGCCTACATACAGTATCTGAAGGCATTCTGTGACCGTTTCGAAGAGTTCATAGAAAAGGTAGGAAGGATATACCAGTTAACCTGTTGATGTCGCCGTGCTGTAAACCTTGGCTTTTTTTTTTTTTTACATTACATGTGTTTTATATATTGTACAACAGAGAAACCTGAACTGCTGATCCGACGTGGCGCTCACTGATCCACTACGCTAAGGTAACCGGTACAGGGAGTGGTTTTCCTGAGGTTTGTGAGAACTTTTCAAACAAAACAGAAATCACAGTGACCGAGTAACCGAGTCTGTGCCTCGGGGCCTGCGCTGCTCCCGGGTCCCCGCCGGCACTAAATGACCCGCCACTGCATGATGCTGGTGTCTTTGCCGCCCGTGGAGATGAGGTGGCTGTCATCACAGAGGAAGTCTACGTTGGTGACGTGACTGCTGTGCCCACTGTACACGTGGCTGGGGGCCTGGGAAGAAGACAGGGAGGGAGCTCAACGCAAGGCGCACGATCTGGAGCCGACGGTGTGGGAATTCTGCGCGCGTTCCCGCATTCCTGCATCTCCCCTCACTCGGCTGTGTTCCTTCACGCCGTGCTCTGCACAGCTCAGGCGGGACCCAGACACAACCACTGGGGGACAGACAGGGGCAAGGGACTGTCCTGGGTGGACACATTCAATCCCAGAGATGCCAGCGGTGGAGGGTGAGGGGTGTCCTGCGGAAGGAGGGTCAGGGAAGGGAAGGGCCAGGAGGGGCGAGCTGGGCAGAGGTGCTGGCTCAGCACAGCAGGGCTGCAGCAGAGGGGCTGTGGTGGAGGGGAGAGGAGTGGGACCCACCAAGGAAGCCACAGAGGTAGCGGAGCCAGGTCTAAGGGCTTCCTGGAGGCAGGGGGAGCCCCTGAAGTGCTCAAGGGCAGCGGTGACAGGGCCAGGTCTGCGCCTGTGATCGGTGGCATGCACTCATGGGCCTTTCTATGTAAGTGCCAAGCGCATCCCACGAGGGGTGAGGTTTGTGAAGACCGGTCCTTACCCTGAACTGCGAACAAGGGTAAGAGAAGAGGTGCACTTTGCCGAAGTCATCGCCCGTCGACAGGACTTTCTTCTCGTGGGCCCGACAGACGGCATTGATGTCGGTCCCGTCCGAGCCTTCGGGCCACACTCCTAAAACGAAGATCACAGACAGCATGGGAAATACCAGAAACACTGCCACTGCGTGGGGACTGCTTTAAACTCTCACCAGAGTAAAATCGCCCACGTCCCAGGCTTAGACCAGGGCCAAGAGAGCGCTCTGTCTGGTTCTGGGTCTCTCCCTGTTCCCGTGAGCGGCTCACTCCAGGCCTCCCAAGAACCCCTTCAAGGCTCAGCCCTGCTCTGTGGCAGGGCAGGAGCAACAACAGGCTCGCTGGGCTCCTACCTTTTGGGGGCCCCTTCTTTTTTGTCCTTTTTTGCGGGGGAGGCTTCTTGACAATACAGCACAAAGTGCGCCAGAAACCCTGCTTCTGGACACAGTGCCTTTCTTTTGTCCCCAAGTGTCTGATGGGAAGCTGACTAGTTCTCAAGGATGCAGTGTCCTGTTCTTTTTTCCAGGCAACTCTTTATATGTGAAAGTCTCTCCCAAGAACTTTTTAACCCTGAGTCTGAGTGTGCCTTTCAGACATTTCTTGGGGTCAGCTCTTTGTGGCTGCTGCTTGCTGACACCGGGCAGGTGTGTCTGCCTGCCGTGGGCCGGGGGAGGCAGCAGCTCTGGCTCTGGTGGGCTGGAAGCCTGGTCTGGGTGGTGTCTCCTGACCATTGCTCCAGGAAACCCCTTTGGTCCCAGTCACTTCGGCTCCGAGAGAGCTGTGTGTGCATCAGTTTCTCAGCTGGAAGTTCCGCAGTAAACCCGGGGGTCCTCGCTTTTAATACCAGAAAATGGTAAAATGCCAGCTCTAAACAGAGTTATGAAATTCTGACCAAATGACTGACCTATAGTCTTGCAGAAAGAGGTTATAAATACTGTATTGTGGCAATTTAATTTAGATCATTTAGGAATATATTCCTAATCTGAACTTAGAAGTGAAAATTCGAGTTTAAGGACCAAGAAGATGGAGTAATAACTAACAAAGGACGAGTGAATTGACTGAGTGCCGTCTGCTCATCTGCCCAGGAACTCGGGCACAACCATCACACACAGGGAAAGGGTGGACACCGTGTCCCGGCTCCTCTCGCCCGGCCCTCCCGGAGCTGCAGGGACTGGGTCCTGCGGGCTCACAGAGCGGCTCAGCACGCTGACGAAACTGGCAACTCCGAGCCTTCCTGACCGTTAGGGGAATATTCTGAAAGTGGACACACTTACATCTGAACCGCGTGAAAGCTGCGGAAACTTACCAAAGACGTGGAATCCCAAAGTGCAGGTGTATGTAGCCCACTCGATGTCTCTTGTAGTTTCCACACTGACGACTTGCTTGCATGCGGAGGGAACCCCTGGAAAAAGCAAACGCAGGTGTGGTGACACCTGAGCAAAAGCCCCCTCTCCTTCTGGGGCGAGACAGAGCCCTCAGGAAAGGGACCGGATCCACCTCCCAGCCCAGGGGAATCGCACTCCTGGTCGGCACTGAGCCCAGCCCGGGGCCTGCGAGGGGCCCACCTCTTCCTCGCTTTCCTCCCACCTCCCTCTCTGGGTCTCTTTCCCCCAGCCTGGCTTCTCTTTTCTTTGACCATCCTCTGGCTCCTAGGCCTCCACCTGCTCCTGTGCCCCCTGGAGCCCTGAACACAACTTAAGCTCCCCAGCCCTCCCCTTCCTCACATACACATGCATATGCGTGCACACCCCAATCCCTTTAACTCCAAGCTTATGGAAACCAGTTGACCAAGTACCTATGGCCTCCCAGGTGACTGGTTTGTTCCCCAAATGAGCTCTTATTAGTGAAGTGTGAGACTGTGTTTGAGAAGAGTCTAGAGCAGTGGATCTCAACCTTCCTATTGCCGCGACCCTTTCATACAGTTCCTCATGTTGTGGTGACCCCCAACCATAAAATTATTTTCGTTGCTACTTCATAACTGTAATTTTGCTACTGTTATGAATCATAATGTAAATATCTGATATGCAGGATGTATTTTCATTGTTACAAATTGAACATAATTAAAGCATAGTGATTAATCACAAAAACAATATGTAATTATATATGTGTTTTCCGATGGTCTTAGGCGACCCCTGTGAAAGGGTCGTTCGACCCCCAAAGGGGTCGCCACCCACAGGTTGAGAACTGCTGGTCTAGACCCAGGGCCTGTCCCTGAAAACCTTCTCCTGTTTCTGCCCCGCACAAGGCAGGACCTTGGAGAGGGCGGGAGGGCTGACCCTGGCTGCCTGCCATGCTGGAGGGGGCATGGTCCTGGCCCAGGTTTCTTCTCCTTTCCTTCCACCTCCAGCTGCCGTGCCTGTCCGGGCTCTTCAACAACTGGGTGATCATCCCCGCTCCCTCCGCTGGCCTTGATGCCTATAGCCTCGTGTCTGGGCCCCGATTTCCTTGTCTACAAAAGGGGATGAGCCTGCAAGTGCTGAGGCTCCTGGAGGAGATGGAGGTCAGAGCAGCACACTTTTTAGTGGCCCCTTGTGTTTAGCCAGAGCTGGGCATGCGGCAGGTGCTTGGCAAGTGTTTGCAGAAGCAGAGCATGGCATGCACCATGTGCTTAGTAAGTGCCAGCCATTATGACCCTCACCACTCCCAGGTCCTGCCTGGGCACAGACACCGGCCAGAGGGGTTGGGAGAGGAGGAGGGGTCCCAGGGGGCTGCTGTCACCCCAGGCGGGAGAGCCTTCATGGTCTGCCTCAGGGGGATGATGTCCCCACGGGGTCCCTCTCACTATGACGGCTCTGACCCCACTCTCTTCTGCCACAGCTGCCCCCTCCGGCTTCTCTCTGCAGAGCCTGGCCTTCTCCTTCCCGGGGCCCTTATCTCCTCGAGAGGACCGTGGTCGGCCCGGTCTCAGGCGTCTCAGCGTTGGGAAGGACTTGCGTGGGGCCCAGCCCACCTTCTGTTTCACAGAGGACAGAGCCGAGGCCCGAGATGTACGGGAAGCGGGTTTGGCAGGAGGCCAGCTTTGGTCTCAGAGGAAACATAACCCTGGGTGCTACTCACAGTAAAGGATTTCGTAGTCTCCAGAATTTGACACGAGGAACTGTGAGTTTACAGACCAGTCCAGGTGAGTAATGAAGCTGGAATGACCCTGGGAGAGGAACACAGCCTATGAGGTTCCCGTGTCTGATGAGCTCCTGACCAACAGTAATGACCCCCAACACGGGCATGAGAAATCGCGGGCTTACCGAGCATTTGCCGACTCGTGTGTACTTCCGCCCATTGTCACTGACTCCGTAGATATAGATACAGTTGTCATGGGAGCCTATTGCTAAGAAATTCCCGTCTACAAAGATATGGCAGATTATAATTCAATTATTAAAAATAAACACTTGATCAATTATAAGGGGTAATGCTAGGTGCCATCACAGATTTAGAAAACAGCCAGATTAATGAGTTATTCCAAAAAGGAAACGTGCGCTTGAATGACTCCTCTCCCACTTCTAGAACTACCTTTTGGAAATTGCACCTGGCCAGTTCCTCTCCTTATAACACCCTTTCCTGCTCAGAAGCGGAGGGACCGAGGCTCAGTTTGTAAGTGAGGCCACAAGGCCCTCCAGGATGTAGCCACTCATTCTTCATGGAGCTACAGGTTCTCTCAGGCCTTTGAACACGGCCTCCTCCCTGGCCTGGGAGGCCCTTCCCGCCTCATCTCTGTGCACACTGCCCCCCTCTGCCTGATTATTGAAAAGATCAACAAAGTTGACAAATCTGTAACTAGATTGACCAAGAAAAAAGGAGAGAAAATACAAGTTACCAGATTCAAGAATGAAAGAAGACTTCACTACCAACCTCAGAAAGATGAAAAGGATTAAAAACAAATGTTACGAACAACTTTATGCCAATAAATTAGACAACTCAGATGTAAAAATCACCAAAACCGACTTAAGAAAAAACAAAACATTTGAATAGATCTATAAGAAGTTGAGAAATTAAATTAGAAATTAAAAACCTTCCTACAAAGAAAAGCCCTGATAGCTCACTGAATTCACATGAATTCTATCAAATATTTAATAAAGAAATAACACCAATCCTTGATAAACTCTTTCAGAAAATGAACAAAGAAGAAACATTTTCCAAGTTTCCCTGTAGGCCAATAGCAGTCTCATAACTAAGCCAGACAAAACCATCACAAGAAAACTTCAGACCAATATCCTTCATAAACATGGATGCAAAAATCCTTAACAGAATATTAAACAGAATCCAGCAAAATATAAAAAGGATTAGATACCATGACCACTTGAGATTTATCCCAGGAATGCAAAGATGGCTTAACATCTGAAATTAATGTAATGCACCATATTGATAAAATGACAAAAACTACATGATCATCTTGATAGATACAGAAAAAGCATTTGGCAAATTCTAACTCCCATTCATAATAAAAACCAACCAGATTAGGAATGGAAGGGAACTTCCTCATGATATTTAACAATAAATGACTGTTTCACCCTAAGACTGGGAGCAAGGCTAGGACCCATTTTGCCATTTCTGTTCATCATCACATTGGAGGTTCTAGCAAATGCAATAAGGAAAAAAATAAAGGCACCCAGATTAAAAAAGATGAGTAAAACTGTCGTTATTTGCAGATGACATGCTCCCGTATGAAGAAAATCCCAAGAATTTTACACACAAAGAAACCTACTAAAACTAATAAAAGAGTTTAGAAAGGTCACAGATATAAGATCCATGTGCAAAAACGATTTATTTCTCTGTACTAGCAAACTACATTCTGAAAACAAAAGAAAAACAACTTCATTCACAATGGCATAAAAAGCAACTTGGGAACAAATTTAACAACGGAAGTAGAAGACTTGTGCACTGAGAACTGTAAAACATTGCTGATAAAAATTGAAGATCTAAATAAATGGAGAGACATTCTAAGTTCAAGGATTATAAGACTCAATCTTGTAAAGATAGCAATTCTCCCCATATTGATCTATATAAGTTCAACATATTACAATCCTGGTAGATTTTAAAATTAGAACTTGACAAGTTGATTCTAAAATTTACATAGACATGATAAGGACCTAAAATAAGTAAAAACAATTTTGAAAAAGAACAGAATTGGAATAATTACACTATTCAATTTTAAAAATTACTGAAAAAGTACAATAATCAAAATTGTGTGGTATTGGTATATGGATAGATATATAAATGAATGAATAGAACTGAGAATCTTGAAATTAACCTTTATATTTATTGTTAATGGATTTTCTGTTGTTGTTAATCCTCACCTGAGGATATTTTCCATTGTTTTTTAGAGAGAGTGGAAGGGAGGAGAGAGACACAGAGAGAGAAACATCGATGTGAGAGAGACACATCAATTAGGTGCCTCCCACATGGGATCGAGCCAGCAACCCGAATATGTGCCCTTGACCAGAATTGAACCCAGGACTCTTCAGTCTTCGGGCTGACACTCTATCCACTGAGCCAAATCGGCTAGGGAATGTTAGTGGACTTTTGACAAAAGTGTCAAGATAATCCAATAGGGATAGAATTGTATTTTCAACAAATGGTGCTGGGACAACTGGATATCTTTATGCAGAATAAATAAACTTAGACTGACCTCTCACCATACACAAGCATTAACTCAAAAATGGATCATAGACCTACATATAATGGCTAAAACAATAACCTTTCTAAAAGTAAGCATAGGAGAAAATCTTTGTGACTTTTGACTATGACACCATAAGCAAGATCCATAAAAGAATAAAATGGATAAACTGGACTTCATCAAAATTAAAGCATCTGCTTTTTTAGACCCCATTAAGAAAATGAAAAGACAAGCCATACACTGAGAGAAAACATTTGCAAATCATATAGCTGATAAAGACCTCATAGAATATACAAAGAGTTCTTACAACTCAGTAGTAAGATAAGCAACCCAATTAAAAAAAGGGCAAAATATTTGGGTAGAGAGTTCATCAAAGAAGATAGAGAAATGACTGGTAGATACATGAAGAGATGCTTAACCTCTCTGACAGTCTTTATGGAAATGTAACTTAAAACCACCTGAGAAACCACTACACCTCTATTAGGAGGGCTCTACTGAAAAAGACAGACTATGCCAAGTGTTGGTGAGGATGTGGAGAAACTAGACCCCTGACACAGTGTTGGTGGGACTGTAAAGTGGGGCAGCCACTTTGGAAAGCATTTTCACCAGATGTTAAACATAAATTCACCCTATGATCCACCAATTCCACTCCTAGGAATTCACCCGAGCAAAATGAAAACAAATGTCTACAAAAAGTACATATCATAACTGTTCATAGCAGCGTTACTCCTAATAACCAAAACACAGAAACAATCCTAGTGTCTGTTAACTGATAAATGAATAAAGAAAATGTGGTATATCCACAAAATGGAATACCATCCAGTAATTAAAAAGGGATATATAGGGGGGATAAATGGTGATGGAAGTAGACCTGACTTGGAGTGGTGAACACACACTACAATATATAGTTGATGTATTATAGAATTGTACACCTGAAACCCATAATTTTATTAACCAATGCCACCCCCAAAATTCAATTAAAAAAGGAATAAAGTACTGATACATGCACAATAACATAAATTAATCTCAAAAACATTATTCTAAAAAGAAGAAGCCTATGTAACAGGCTACATGTTGTCTTATTCCACTGATATGAAATGTCCAGAACAGGCCATTCGCAGATCAGCACAGCACATTAGAGGGTGCCAGAACTGGGGGTGGAGGCGGAGATTAATTGCTAACGGGCAGGAGGGGAACTTTTTGGGGGTGCTGAGAAGGTTCAAAAATTGGACTGTGGTGATGGTTGCACAACTCTACTAATTCACTAAGAATCAATTGAGTTATACGTTTATAATGGGTAAACTGTCATATGTAGATTATATTTCAATAAAGCTGCTAAAAAAGAGTCCTCACTTTTTTGAGACACAGCGATATTAACGGAAGAAAGGCTAAGATGTCTGTGAACTGCTTCAAAATGACATGGGGGCAGCGGGGCTCTAATAAAAGACATGAACGAGACTGGCTGAGAGTCCATAGTGCTGCAGCAGGTGACGGATACAGGGGGGCTCATGCTCTTCTGTCCAGTTTTGTTTGTTTAAAAATTTCCATAATAAAGAGTTAGGAAACAACACAAGCATAGTGACCATTCTGGGGAGGTGTATGAAGCTTCCTTTAAAGACATCTGCACAGAACCTCCGGGGCAGTGCGCGCTCACCTGGTGAGTACCGCATGACGGACAGCTGCTCGTTCCCATCTGTGTGCACGGTGACCAAGTCTTTTGTTTCTGTGTCAAACACGAACCACCTGTTGCCAACAGGAGAAAAGTACAATACGTGGTTTAGTGGGAAGTGAAGCAAGACTATTACAATAACAGTCAGACTATTAGAAACTTTAACCCAAGGGCTTAATAAGTCCTCTGTATTACTTAGCAAGAACACCATTCCCAGCTTCCATGTACAGAAAAGGTCCTACTTGCGAGCATACCCTACCATGGAGCACACCCTGACACCAGGAATGATTGGTTACCGAGGCTATGACGGCTTCCTTAGGTCTGAGTTTTGTCACTTCCATGTAAAAGGAGGGACAGCTCTGGGCAGAGAAGCGGGGCCAACACCTAACTCGGGGTTGTGGCCACAGGAAGTGGCAAAGGGACCCCCTGCATGGCCCCACCGCAGGGTGAAGCAGAACAGGTGCCGGGGTGGGGCTGGGACACCCTCAGGGGTGGTGATGTGCCCAACTGCATGGAGTGTCTGACCTCCGGGAATGCTGGCGTGCAACCAGCCGGGTGAAAGAAACGATGGAGGGAACGGAAGAGCGAGCAGAGGGCTGGTGTCTGAGGTTAACCCCTCTGGGCTGTTTCCTCAGCTGTCAGGTGGGGGTTGGGGCCCAGAACCACTGTGCAGACCCAGGGCTAAGTCAGTGCAGGCTGTAACAGATGCAGAAATGGTCCGAATCCCTAATGAGGACACGGCGCTCGGCAAATGTCCAACAGCGGATGACCCACTCTCCAAGCGGAGAGGCGGGAGCTCCAGCACCGATCTGCTGCCTGGCCTTCGGAGGCACATGGTCAGTAAGTGTGAGCTGAGTCTGAATCTGAGGCTCGGGATCGGGGCGGTTTCTAAAATTCTGAAAGGGCAGCATTTAAAGCATTTTAAATTCTCAGTGCTGTGAAATGCTTCCTTGCTCGATTCCGAATTGAGGTTCCTCCCACCACGGGCAGCAGAGGGCTCGAGGAGCAACTCATCCTGTGAAACTGGATACAAGGGTGTGTGTGTGCGTGCGTGCGTGTGTACATGTGCACGTGTGTGCATGTGCCTGTGTGTGCCTGTGCATGCACGTGTGTGCTCCTCCAGGAGGGGGCCACAGCTTCCCCCAGGGCCAAAACGTGAAGGACCCTGTCTTCATTTCCCTTTGGGGTTCTGGCCTCACTTGGTAAGTCACCAGAGGCTGGGGAAACACACTCCCTGAACCGTGAGCACAGCGCACTGCTGTGGACTTACCTCCCGGTCAGTGTTCCAACTGCAACCACAGACCCTGAAGGATGAAAACCAGAAGACTGAGCTGGATCCTAAAATATTTTAAAGGAAGTGTAAATTGATGGCCAGACAGCACGGTAGCATAAAAACACAGCACAGCCCTAGTCCCTCAGGGCCGTGTGGCCCCATTTTAAATCTCTTTCCTCTCCAGGGAGGAAACTGGGACTTTCCCTTTCTGTCTCACACCCTTTCACAGCTACAGTAGTCAGGTGGCAGGCAGGAAGTGTGCGCCCGTCCTCTAAGTCCTGGGAGCCGGCGCAGGTGACCCCAGGCCGCGGGGTGAGCGCCATCGGTTGGGACGCATGCCCACTGCACCTGTGCCGTTAGTTAGGTGGACTCTGGTTGAGTGTGGGGCAGCCTGGAGCCCTGGAAGGATCAGAGATGAGCAAGGCCCGCTCCCATTTGGGTCTGGGGGTACACACACGTGTTCAATGCTAACTGATACAAGATGGAACGTGGTGGGTGACAAGCTGTGGGGTCCCAGGAGCCGGGAGTCAGAGGAGTCACACAGGGAGGCTGGGTGGAGGCAGACGGCCTGACTCCCGCCTTCTGCCCACAGGAGGACCCCCTCGGTGGTGAATGTGGAAGTAGACACACCGGTATTTTGGGGGATCAAGGGTTAAGGGGACAGTAACGTGATAAAAAAGGTGGAAGCAATGTAGTTTGGGGCCCAGCTGAGAAACGGCAGTGGGTTTACGATGCCGAGTTCACGGGGTGGGGGACGGGGAAGCGTGCGGTGACACTGGGAATGGGGCTGCGTTGCTATGCTAAGGACTGTGGTCACTAGAAAATAGCACAGTGAGTGGTCTTTTTCTTCCAGGAGAAAGAGTGCAGGATCGAATCTGTGACAGACAGAGGGTCACCTGGCAGGGTGTTTAGGACACACTGAAGTGAGAAGAGGTTAATCCCGGGAAGACAAGGAAAGAGCAGCAAGGGAAACGGAATTAGGAGAAGGAGAAACTTCTGGATAAACTAAGAAGATGCGACCAGAAGCTCTTCAGGTATTGATTCTGTTATTGCGACGCTTTTTCCAAAGTGGGAGCTGTAGTGAAGCTCAGGCCGCCACGGTCACACAGACAGAGGTCACGGCCCCTCGAGGCTCCAGCAAATCATTCGTGAGATGAAGGCACTGAGGTTCAGGGAGGTCTTGTCCAGGCCACATGGCCAGAGGAGAAAGGCGGCAGGACTTAACTCTGGATGTTTCTGGCGTCCGGGTCAGTCCCCACCCTTATGCAGGTGGAGGGAGCTCACAGCCTGGTGCAGGAGCCGGCGTGTGCCCGGGTTGCTTTCAGCAGGGCTGCTGTGCTGGCCGAGGCCTCAGGGCTGGCCACCCTCCCGGACCGCCACTGTCCCTGCTGTGCCGGTGGCTGCTGTCAGATCGGCACAAACCCCTCATGTATTTTTCATACATGAAGCCCCTGCGTGGGGACAGGTACAAGGCAGGACCTCCTGTAGCCATGCCCTGCCACCCCGGGCCACCCCTCAGGCTCTGGCATCCCATGATCTGCTCTCCCAGCGACCTGACCTTCCCTGAAAGCAAAAAGCAGGCGGCGGAGACTCAGATCGGCGCGCTGGGGCATGCTGGCAACTGTGCGGGCTGCAGGGCGTGTGGGTCACAGAGGAGCCCCCTAACACGGGGCCCTGCAGGATGTGCTCCTGGCCAACAGCCGTGGGAGCAGT
>NW_005871512.1:659980-662329 GCF_000147115.1 Myotis lucifugus
ACAATAATGTACATGTAAGACACCTCAAGTCTACCTACTTGATTATAAATATTTAAAATAGACATAATGTTCAACGTGTGCGGAGGGAGAGTATGATAGGCAGCTCAAACGCAGTGTAGCAATGCACCTGTGATCTTTGACTCAATGACCCCACTGCTAGGAGTCTAAGCTAATAAAATTACTAGAAATATAGCGAAATACAGATGTACAAGTAAGTGGCTCAGGAAATGTTTTACGTTAAAATTAAGTAAATAAACAAAGCAGGAGCGATGGATGTCAGAGGTTTGGGAGCAGAATCTACCCAGACGATTGAGATGGGCTGTGTGTGAGGAAGCAGGGTCTGGGATGATTACTGGGAAGCCCATGTTTTGAACATTTTTTAAAAATCCTCACCAAAGGTTATGTTTTTATTGATTTTTATAGAGAGAGGAAGGGAGGGAGAGAAACATTGATGTGAAAGAGAAACATCAATCAGTTGCCCTCCCCATTACACACCCCGACCAGGGATTGAACCCATAACCTGGGTATGTGCCCTGACCGGGAATCAAACCTCTGGCCATTCGGGGTCTGGGACGATGCTCCAACCAGCTGAGCCGCACCGGCCAAGGCTGGACATTCTTCACTGCCCTACACTGCAGGGATTCACTAGAAAAAGGTTACATCTGCTTAAAGGCCTTAAAACTGACCTGCCCGTTTCTATCCTCGGTCCCCTTAACTGTGAGCGGGCCCCTGTCCTTGCAAGGTGGTGTGTGGGGGATCGTCTGCAGGCCAGGACGGTGATGCACAGGACGACGGTGCCCAGAACGGAGGACATACCCAGTCCTGGACCACATCGCAGGAAGTGCGCGATCTGGCCGCCATCTGCCCCGCAGAGGCCAGCATGGCCGGTTCTCCCTCCTCCTGCAGGTGCCCGTGCCTCCCGTCACACTCCCCACTGGCCAGGCTCTGGGCTCAGAGTGCTTGCCCTCCGGCAGCATCCAAGCCTCTGAGTCAGATCCGTGCCTACACAGTGCGGGCAGTTTATAAAAGACAGAGAGTTTACAGCTTTTCCAGAAAGCTGGCCAAATAGCCATGCTACTGCTTTTTTTTTTTTTTTTTTTAGGACACAACTAAGTACTCTGCAGAAATGTGGTTTTCCAAACCCACAGTATTTTCCAGTAAAGATACAGCTGACGAGGAAACAAAAGTGCGAAGGATGTCCACCTAACTCTTAGTTACAAAGTAAGTACTTGGAGGAAAGATAAACTCCTCTAAAGAACTCTTCCTTTAAAACCAACCACAGAGGGTGTGCCTGGCCCCTCCGGGCACCTCGGACGCCCAGTGCTGCCCCGCCCAGTGCTGCCCGGCCGCACGGCAGATGTGCCGTTTCAGCAAAATACTGAATCCACGTCAGAATCCAGTGAGAAAAACACGAAGCTCTGGGAGGATTTTATTGATAATAAAATTACAGCATTTAGAATTTACAGCATACTTCTTTTTATTATCAATGTTGCTGACGTCATTTAAAACATCTTGCTAATACTAGACAGCCTCTCTCTGTTAATGAGCGAGGATTTTAAAGAGGAATAATAATATTTCTCCTGAAAAAGATTTTTAAAAAAATATATTTTATTGATTTTTTACAGAGAGGAAGGGAGAGGGATAAAGAGTTAGAAACATGGATGAGAGAGAAACATCGACCAGCTGCCTCCTGCACACCCCCTACTGGGGATGTGCCCGCAGCCAAGGTACATGCCCTTGACCGGAATCGAACCCGGGACCCTTCAGTCCGCAGGCCGACGCTCTATGCACTGAGCCCAACCAGTTAGGGCTGAAAAAGATTTTTACACGTAGTACAAAATACCCTTGATTTTAAGTGCTTGGAGAAAGAAACTTCTTACTGGTAAAAGCAATACTTTGATGTATACTTTTCAACGCTTTCCATGGGTAAGGTTTTCATGCTACCAGGTTTATAGCACAGACTGTAACAGTAGAAACATAGAGGTTATTTCTCTTTTCTGATCCACCCTCCACTTCACTAAAACGTTTATTTTGTTAAGTGACTATAGGGAAAGGCTTACACTATCTCAGATATTAACAATAACCAACGAATGGTTACTTTTTAACACGGTTTCTTCAATTTTCCACCAAATGCTTGGGTTTGTTTAATAATATCATAAATGCTTGTGGTTTGGCTATAAAAGAATTCCTTGCGAGTGGAGCACCAGGTGCGCCAGATACAACCTGTCTTTTTTCTCGCCCCGCCCCCACACTTCTCTCTACATAGCCATACTATATATTTATACCCCCGCCCCCCCTAGGAGTCCACACCAATAATGTCTCTTCACGCGCCGCCCGCGCGCCCCTCCG
>NW_005871512.1:662844-667374 GCF_000147115.1 Myotis lucifugus
AAAGAAAGGGTTTAGCCATGGTACGTGTAAACAAACAAGAATTTTAGATGAAAATCAGTAGGAGGTTAACAATGTGAGGTGACCGACAAAAGAGCACATGTGATCTTGGGCTGCATTATTAGAAATATAAACTATAGAATAAGGGAGGTGAAGTATCCTGTTCTCCTCTGCTCTGTTTCAAAATCCTACCTGGGATACCACATTCGGTTGTGTCCAGTTTTAAAAGGCATACAGACAGGAGAAAAGTATAGCTATGGCAAACCAGGGTGATAAGGGTCTAAAACTGTGTCTTGTGGGGAATTTTTTTAAAATGTAATTTTATTGATTTCAGAGAGGAAGGGAGAGGGAGAGAGAGATAGAAACATCAATGATGAGAGAGAATCATTGATTGGCTGCCTCTTGCACGTTCCCCACTGGGGATCAAGCTCGCAACCCGGGCATGTGCCCTGACCAGGAATTAAACCGTGACATCCTGGTCCACAGGCAGGCACTCAACCACTGAGCCACACTGGCCAGGCAGTTTTTGGTTTTCTTAAGCATCCCAGAGGTACAGGGCACGTGCAGGAGGCAACCTATCGATGTGTTTCTCTCACATCGATGTTTCTCTCTGTCTTTCCCTCTCTCTTCCACTCTCTCTAAAATCAGTGGAAAAATATCCTTGGGTGAGGATTAAAGAAGAAAAGAAAATGGAAGTAAACCAGGAGATGAGATGATCTGTTAGGTCCCTTCAACTGCTGAGAGTCTTATGACCTATGGCAACTAAGCAAGGGTGTGCTTTGACACCTCAGTGAGCTGTGCCAGGGGCAAGTGGTGAAAGTGAAACAGAATGGAACATTTTGTTCTTCCCACCTGCTCCTCGGTCACCCAGGACCTTACTTCCCTATTCTTTCTACTAGCAGGTGTGATACAAAGAGCTGATGTTTAGATTCCACAAACTCCAGACTGATTTCTCAAAAGTGTTCAACCCTGAGTTACAATATAACCCAGCAATTCCACTCCTAGGTATCAACCCAAAAGAAATGAAAATATCCGTCCACACAAAAACTTGTACACGAATGGTCTTAGTAGAATTATTCATGATAGTCAGGAAGTGGAAACACCCCACATGTCCATCGACTGGCGAAGGATGAACAAAATGTGGCCTACCCATCCAATGGGATGTTATTTGGCCATAAGAAGGAATGAAGTACTCACTTCAAGAGGCTACAGCTTGGATGAACCTAAAAACAACATGCTCTGTCAAAGAAGCCAGACACAAAAGGCTGATGATTGCAAGGCTCCATTTTTATTAAACACCCAGGATCTAAATTAGAGACAGAAAGTAGATTTGTGGTCATTAGAGTCTAAGGTGATGGGGGAATGGGAGTAACTGCTCCTAGGTACTGGGGTTTCTATCCAGAGTGATAAAAAATGTTCTAGAATTAGAAATGTTGATGCTTGCACGATGCTGTGAATATACTGAAAGCCACTTCATTGTATACTTTGAAGGGGTGAAATTTTATGGTATGTGAATATCTCAACAACTAGAGGCCTGGTGCACAAAATTCGTGCATGGGTAGGATCCCTAGGCCTGGCTGGCGATCAGGGCCGATTGGGGCCTGCCTGCTGCTGGCTGGGGATTTCCTTCATCCCGCGCCGCCTCCTGGTGGTCAGCACTTGTCATAGCGAGCAATCGAGCTCCTGGTCTCCCAGTTGAACTCCTGAGGGGACACTTTGCAAATAAGCCTTTTATATATATAGATGCTGTTATCAAAACAAAGTCACACTGGTATCCAAGCCTTAGCAGTTGTGTGGCCTTATAAACTTACCTAACTCCCTGAGCCTCAGTTTCCGCATATGTAAAAAAGGATGATGAGACTCCCTCCCTCAAAGGGAGGCCTTGAAGAAAATGTGGAAGAAAGGATGGTATTTCCCAAGTCGTAAATTGGCTGACAAATGATAGCTTTTCCCACTTTCCAACTGCTGTCGGCTTTCTTAGAGCAATAAAGGAAGTTTGTGATTTCTAGCTCGCTTTACAAAATTCTAAACACTGAAGAAAACATTGCACAGATTTCCTGCTTCTGTGAGAAAGCTGGTATCTAAACGCTGAGAATGGCTAGTCTTTCAGGAGACTAGACACTGCCAGACTTTACGTGTAGCATCAATGACAAAGGATGTAGGAGAAATAGCAAGAAAAAGAGCACAAGGTGAAGACAGAAATGTCATTCATTAGAACAAAATCTCCTCCTGCCCCGTCTCATTTAGATACGATCTTCTCTCTTGAGTATGCTCAGTGTGACCGTCGTCCAAGTGATAAGTATGGGTTGTATTGTCTGAAGCTAATAACTAACTATGACTTTTTAGTTCCTGTCACTATCAAACGCATGGAGCTGTACTCAACATATGAAAATTCATGAGTTCATACAGTAAGCTGTGTAGTCTTGCCATTGTAATGTAAATCTCTAACTTAAAAAGAAAAAAAAATGTTTCAATGCAGCTAATAAAAAATCCAAATGTTTCCTTTAGTTCTTGGTGAAATGGTGTTTCTGTGATCCAATGTTTTAATTGAATCACCATAGTAATTAACTGAATTGTATTTATTTACATTTTCACTTAATGGGAGCCTCTTAAATTGAATAATCTCACATCAAAACATCTGTTGCTTAAGACATCATCAGTGAGCATTCATTTCTGCCCCACAGGCGACTCTTGCTTTAAGCTGTATTCAGAAGGTAACCCAAAAATAATAACAGAGCGAAGAACTTTTTGAGAAAAGTAATTCAACAGTCACGATTCACTCCATTGTGTTTTGAAGTGATCTTATTGTTTGCCTCTGGTTAAAGTGATTTTTCTTTAAACTGCTACATACAATAGGTAAGAGTTGGTTTTTACTTTCTTTTAGACAGCATTACCAGGAAAATATCTTGCCAATATCTCTAAACCAGCAAATAACAAGAGAGGGCAGAAAATAAAAAAAACTCATGAATATAAGTTCAGGTCAACCCTATGACTGAACTGCTAATTTAGGAACAAGATGACCAGGCCTCCCTATCAGCTGCTCCAATAAAAACATCGAGGCTCATTCCATAACCTAAATCAAACTGTCAACATATATGACCACATAGTAATTTTTTAAAAGCCTCCATCCCTGGACTGCCGAATCTCAGAGGGAAGGCGAGGGAGGGTGGGCCGGTTGGGAAATGATTTAAAAAAAAAAAAACACCAACACACCAAAACCTCTGTGCCTGGAAATCATTTAACATAATTTTTCAGCCACATGCCTTGCACAACTAACACAGAGGGAATTCTACCATAAACACGTAGGAGGGGATACTACCGTTTACATCAAAAATAGTAATTCAAATATGACTGATTTTAAGTCAATTAAGAAAAGTATTCAAAATTTATTGGAGAATAAAACCGTTCCCGTGACTAAACTATGGGGGATTCCAGCGGCCAGCTGAGTAGCAAATACCCTCCCTCTGCCTTCCCACCTTCTGAGGACCGAAACACACAGGGGCTCTGAACGCTCTGGGAAACTGGTGTTCCATTGGAAGAGAGTCCACAGGTCCATTCCACTGTAGAGGGGAGGGCATCTCTAAGTTAGGGAAGGCCCCAAGGGATTCATATGAAAATTATAAGCTGCCAAAACTTCTTCCATGAAAAGGCGGTAAGTTCCACCAGAGATGAAAATGCCATTATAGAGGATGAATCGGCACACTCACTAATATTTATTGCTACACTATTGCAAACAGGTGTTAAATGGCTAGAAAATTTCCCCTAAATCACAGTTGCGAAATAAATAGCTTGAGTTGTCAAAGCATCTAGAATTCCAAATGATTCCAACCGCATTCCAGACAAATTCTAAAAAAAACACCCACATTTTTAAATTTCCTTTACAAACTTTTGGGGGCTCTCTGATAAAGCAATAAATCCAAGATATGTATAAAAAAATCATGTCGTTAACGTTTGTGCATGAACTACCACACATCGTGTTCTGATAAAACAGGTAGTGTGCTGTGGAGATCTTTCTGAACCCTGCTAGGGAGAGTAAAAATTTTAAATATGCCATATTGGTCGCTATTAATGTTTACTTCCTGTTAAAAAAAAAGAATTAAAAAATATTTTTTAAATCTATCACCGTGTGAGCAAAATAAGTGGAAATACTTTGAAGGCAGGTCCGCGTTGACGGCCCATTTAGATGGCATTCAACTGGGATGATTGCATCAAAGTGGAACTGGATGGATTCTGAGGGTCCATCCGCAACAAATGCGCGTGCATCCCCGCAGCAGGGTTTTGTGATTAAGTGATCTGTTTGCCGAGTTCTTCCCCCAGACCTTTCCAACCAGATGTGAACGTGGAAGCAGAACGCAACCGCCCCCGGAGCCCCCGGGCGGCCGGGCCTCCCCACGCGCTGCGGCGGATGCGCTCGTGCGGGAGGCGCCCCGACCAGCCGGTCCCGCGCGCACTGGCCGGAGCCGGGCGGCGGCGGCGGCGGCGGCGGCGGGCAGGGGCGCGGGGGGCGCGGGAGCGCGGCCCGGCCCGCGCCCA
>NW_005871512.1:667731-708568 GCF_000147115.1 Myotis lucifugus
CCGGGCGGCGGGGCCGGGGGCGGAGTCGGGGTCGGGGTCGAGCCCGTCCAGTGCACAGAGAGGAGGGAGGGCGCGGGCCCGGCGGCGGGGATGCTGCGGGGGCTCCGCGGCCAGGCCCGCCTCCTCCGCGAGGCCGAAGCTCGGGGGACGCGGGGACAAAGGCGAGCGGGGAGGGCGGCGGCGGCGGCGGCGACGCGGGAGGGGCGGGGGACCCTCCCGCGGACCCTACACTCCCTTCGGGCCAGGGCAGCCCCTCCTGCGGACGCCAAAGCCCGCGCTCCCTGGTGGCGCTGTCCTCTGGCCCGCGGCAGCTGCAGGACCAAACATGGACAACTTGCGAGCCCCATTCAGCTGCCTTTCCACCCCAGAGCAGCTCCGCTTTTGGCCGCGTCCTGCGAGGGGGGCCCGGGTCCCCACGGTCTTCCTTGCAGCAGGGCCCGCCTCCAGGGAGAATGAGCGCCTGGCTCCTGATCCGCGGGAACCTTCGCTCACCAGTGGCCAAAGATGCGGCTTCCCACTTAAAAAAGCAGAAAGGCTGGGCCTTGACAGGAGTTAAAACATCTGCTTTGTTCGCTCCCCCTCGACCAGCCCCCGGGGCGCAGACTTGCTACATTACACACTAGCTAACTTGTTACGGGACCAAGGAAATCAGGAGTTATTCTATCTCAGAAGGAGACCCCCCCCCCCCCCGCCACACACACACACACACACACACACACACACACACACACGGGTTTGTAACTTTTCCAGTCCACCCTTGCACAGGTGAGGCAGACCATGTGAGTTTCACCACCATGGCCTGAAGTCAAGGCGCTGGCCACCAGGAATCCGAGAGTCCGCGGATTGGACCATCTTCTGGCTGCACAGCAAAATCGGAGTGGCTTCGCGTTGTAGGTTGAACACAGGTGAAATGAAGATGGAGTAAAAAGTTCCTCTTAGGCAAATCTGTGCTCCTCCCTGTGGTTCCGAGGTGGAGGGAGGCCTGTGTGCCACAGCAGAAGGCAGGGTGAGGCCTGGGGCTCTGGGGCTGTGTGTGGCGTATTGGGCTCCCGGTTGGCCACGCCTGGCATTGGATGCCAAAGGCAGAGGGAATGGTGGGCGTCCTTGCTCCTGTCCTTGTCAGAGAGACCAAGCCCAGAAGGCAAGAGGGATTGTGAAGGAGAAAGGTACATGCAGGAGGCTGAAGGCTACAGGTGCCGTTGGTTTGACTGTGGCCTGGTATTTGAAGGACAGTGGTAGTGAAAGGGGAAGGAAGGGAGCAGGGCCTGCTGATGGCCAAGGGCTGATCGGACGTGACTGGACAGCTTGTCTGGCAGACAGTGGGGAATCAGAGTGGACAGAGAGACGGGGTCAGGTGGGAGACCCGGCAGCGGATGGAGGGAGGGAAGCAGGCGGTCTGCACGCAGGTACGTGGCTGAGCAGAGCACTGATGGGGAGAGGAGTCTGAGTGTGAGCTGTGGCTACTGGAGGGGCAAGACCAGCTCCCCGGTGAAAGAATTGAGATTTGGGAGCTTCTGGCAAAGAGGTGGTGAGTGAACTGCCTGAGGGGGAGAACAGAAGGCCGGCAGGAGCTGGGCAGAGCCTTGGGGAGGGAGGAGGGAAGCAGATTCCGAAGGCACAGTCAGAGGGGCACGAAAATCAGCCGAGGGTGTAACCATTAAGCTAAGAGCACAGAAAGCTGCAAAGAGGCGGGCCTTGTCACAGAACAGGCCAGGAGGGCGAGGCGGGGGAAAGGCCCTTCCGTCTGGTGACCGAGGGCTTCAGATGACCTGGAGCATCTTAGCGGGCCCTGGGGACAGGAGCAGGGCCGCTGGGCAGTGAAAGGGAGTACATGCCTGTGCATATTGGAGAACTTCTGGCAGGAAAGGAAATGGGCCAAGCACAGAGGGCAGGGGTGCCAGAGGGTTACCTAGGTGTCCCCCCCCACCCCCCCCAAGTACTGAAGGACCCCCTGCATCTCGAAGGCAAGAGACACGTGTGATGGAGAAGGGGCCTTTGAAAGGTGAAACTTAACACAGAGACTCATTTGAACTTTGCCCTTCCCTGTTTTCTCACTCCCCCGCCCTCCCCTTCTGGTCCCATCTTTACACGCTCTCTACTCCACTTTATGATTTTACGCGTCAGGAAACGTTGAATAATTGATATAAAAAGCTGAAATATATGGCATCTTGAACTTGGAAAGGAAATGAGAACCATGAATAAATGATTAGGAGATGGTTCTCTTTAAGAATGTTGGGATTGTTGATTTATAATGTTAAAGGTAGATATTTGGTGACCCCCCCCCCCCCCAACTAAAAGAGGTGAGAGAATAAAGAAAATTCAGAAATGGGACAGGGAAAAATTCAGCTGGGCATTTCCTTAGAACAGTGGTCGGCAAACTGTGGCTCGCGAGCCACATGCGGCTCTTTGGCCCCTTGAGTGTGGCTCTTCCACAAAATACCACGTGCGGGTGCGCACGTACAGTGCGAAGTTGACTTAAAACTTTAGGTAAAGTTTATTAAGTTAATTTTAGGGAACGTTGTGGAGTGAAAGAAGATGTAGTGTCGAGGATTGAGAAAGGTATGTTGAGATGGTTTGGACATATAGAGAGGATGAACGAAAGGAGATAGACGAAACAAGTATACAAGATGAGTGTGGATGGGAGAGTTGGAAGGGGTCGACCTCAGCGAACGTATCTCAATCAGATTGAGGACATTTTTAGCAAAGGGCAGCTTAGGAGTACCCTAATTAAGTTAATAACAATGTACCTGCCTATATAGTTTAAGTTTAAAAAATTTGGCTCTCAAAAGAAATTTCAATCGTCGTACTGTTGATATTTGGCTCTGTTGACTAATGAGTTTGCCGACCACTGCCTTAGAAGATTTTACTTCCACTAGAGCAAAATGACAAATAACAATTAAGAACTCAGTCCACTTGCTTTGAGATGATAAAGATCATTATCACACTCTTAACCTAGAGTATTGGACAACTATGTTTTTCCCATAGTAGTAAAAGTGTACTCTAAACACACATACACACAACAGCAAAATTTAGTATAATTATAGGGATATGCATGTTAAATCAATTAGGTATAATCTACCCAGCATTTTTTTAAAAAGATCTATGGAGAAAGTTCAAGAAAAATCTCTGAAAACTTAATAATATGAGGGTTTGTGCCCAAACATTTTTAAATATATTTTTTATTTATTTCAGAGAGGAAGGGAGAGATAGAGACATCAATGATTGGAGAGAATCATTGATCAGCTGCCTCCTACACGCCCCACACTGGGGATCAAGCCCACAACCCAGGCATGTGCCCTGACCAGGAATAGAACCATGACCTCCTAGTTCATAGGTTGACGCTCAACCACTGAGCCACACTGGCCAGGCTTATCCAAACTTTTTAACAGACCATTAGTCTACATCATTTTGAGATAATTTATGGCCTGAGTGCAAAGAACGTTGTAATAAGGAATGTGAGCTCTCTGGGGCAATATAACCGTCGTGTTCCACACACTACATGCACGCCTGTGCAACCTGCGAGAAAGAGAGAGGACAATGGGAGTCTGACGCCTTTGTTCACCGAGAAGTAATACAAGTGCCCAGAAACATGATCGATCATCTATTGTTTAACTCAACATTCTTCCAAACATAGTTGCCCAGTGATCTTGGGGCTGGGATACACTCCCGGCAGGTGGCTGTGAAGTCGATTTAAATAGTCGCATCAGCATTTCAAACAATGAATAGAAAATTCCACTCTGGGTCCCTCCCCAAAGGAATTGAAAGCAGGGCCTCAAAGTTATACTGTACCACCCTGTTCATAGCAGCACTAGTCACAATAGCCAAAATGTGGGACCCCCCGAGTGTCCACGGATGGAGAAATGGGTAAGCAAGAGGCGCTCCATCTGCACGACGGGGTACTGGTCCGTCTTACGAAGGAAGGAAACGGGCACGTTCTACAAACGTGGCTGGGCCTGAGGACACTGTGCCGAATGGAATAAGCCGTCGCAGAGTGACAGATGCTGTGCGATTCCACTTCTGTGAGATCCCAAGGCAGTCACATCCATAGAGACAGAGAGTAGAAAGGTGGCGCCAGAGGCTGGGGGAGGGCGGGCTCATGGGGACAAGTTTCCTTTTGGGATGTCGAAAAAGTTCCGGAGATGATGGCAGTGATGGTGGTACAGCAAAGGTAAATGTACTTGGTGCCACTGAACCACTTAAAAATGGTTCAAGCCCAGCCGGTGTGGCTCAGTGGTTGAATTTCAATCTGTGAACCAGAAGGTCACAGTTCAATTCCTGGTCAGGGCACATGCCTGGGTTGCAGGCTCGATCCCCAGTGGGGGACGTGCAGGAGGCAGCCGATCCATGATTCTCTCTCATTATTGATGTTTCTATCACTCTTTCCCTCTCCCTTCCTCTCTGAAATCAATAAAATGACATAAAAGAAAAAAGTTAAAATAGCAAATGTTATGCTATCTATAGTTTCACACACACACACACACACACACACAGAAGAAATGTAATAGGAAGTGTCAGAGTGCATGGAGCAGAGTAAGAGCAAGTATTTTGCTTGAGGTATTGTCTTCACTTGAAATGTCTGCGCGCTGAGCTGTGATGTCAGGTGTATTTCTCCCTATAGGTCCCAGAGTCTGGGAAAACACTCAGGTGTATGATAGTCATACAAGGACAGGGATCATTACAAATTGCAGTGAGTGCAATGAAGCCAAAGAGAGGGGTTCAGGTGATTGGGGAGCGTCTGGATTGGGCTGAGCAGGGACAGGAGGAACGCCTAGTAGGAGACAAAGAGCAGCGCCGGCTTATCTGAGGGACCCAGGAGAAGACGGGCAAGGGAGGGAGCGGCCTATTCACGAGGGAGCTCCGAGTTTACTCTAAGAGCAAAGGGAACTTGCCTTTCAGTTAATATTAGGGGTTACATTGTGTCCTCGCCGCCCTGTCCCCCCACCACACACACAAATCCACATGTGGAAGCACTAGCCCCTCGTACTTTAAAATGATTTGGAAATGGGGTTTTCACACAGGTGAGCTAGTTAAAATGAGGTCCCTCTGGTGGGCACTAGTCCAATATGGCTGGTGTAACACAAGAGGAATTTGGGGCACAGACACCCACAGGGAAGACCTGTGAAGACCCCCAGAGGGGACGGCCATGCAAGGAGCGAGGCCTGGGCTAGATCTTTCCCTCAGAAGGAAGAATCCCACCCTGATGTGGGATGTCCCGCCTCCAGCCCCGTGGACAAGGCGTTTCTGAGTTGAAGGCTCCCAGTTCGCGGTCCGTGTGCCAGCAGCCCTCGCAAACTAATACAGCTAGTCTGGCTCTGCCACAGAGTCAGGACACCGCTCGTTACCGATGGTAAAAGATAGCGTCTGCTTTCCCGCGATAGGATTGTTACTCTATAAAGTGGGAGGTAATCACAGTCTCTTAGCGTCAGTAGAGAACGTGAAATTCCGTGGTCCCCAGCCCTCCAGCCCACCCAGCTGTGTTTTGCTGCAGCATCCCTGACGCCTGGGCACGCAGGCCAGCGCCAAGGTGAAGAGCTCGCACCGTTAAAAAGATAGTTGGGTATTTTTTCCTGGGTCCTCCTTTTGTCCGGTCGATTTCATCTCCCTCCGTCCTGGTGCGGGCTTTGGTCTATTCTGAAAGGTTACCTACGGTAACAGCCCGTGTCCTGGTTTCCACAGCCCTGAGCGCTTAACTCGCCCGAAGAGGCCTGAATGAGGTCATTTCACCCTCTGTCGCCTGCCCCGTGAAGTGCAAGCAAGCATCTTGGCTCAGACTTCACGTCTGTGTTCCTGCCCCAAATGCTGTCTTTGGCATCGGACACACGCCTGCCACGCCACGCTATCAGCACCTGCTCCTCACGATGCTCAGACCGGCCGGGTACTTGAATGCCCGGGACCTCCGCCCCGAGTGCCCGCCTTCCCTGCCCGCCAGTGTAGAAGCTGCCCATCATCTGCAGCGATGCTGTCTGCTGCACCCCCACATCTGCTGGCACTTCGCTGTATCCCTATGTCAGCCTCGTGTCAACCCACCTCGCCTGGTAGGACTGGTGTGTGTGTGTATGTGTGTGTGTGTGTGTGTGTGTGTGTATGTGTGTGTGTGTGTGTGTGTGTGTGTCTTCCGGGAGATTAGATGCCTCTAATGCCCATCATACTTGACACAATGGTGAAGTAGTTGGCACTAAGTAAACAATGAGTGAATGAATGAATGAATGAATGCACAAACCCTCTAGACAAAATCAGTTGACCATTATACACAACAGGAAGTTCTCCATTTCCTCCCTATCCATCATGTGACAGTTTCTAGACCCCGCCCCCTTCATCTGCATGGATGCCCACCCCACTCCATGGGCCTCTTTTCTACTGAATCCTGGTACCCAGAACTGAAAACAATAACCTTGGAGGACTGACCCGGGCGGCATTTCCCTTTAATAACTTGGATATTATGTTTCTTTTGATGCAATTGATGTTTGTATTGATATCTTTTGAGCAGCCAGCATATATACTGTCGGCTCCTTTGAAACTTCCCATCAATTATAAACTGATCAGTCTTTGCAAATGAACTGCGGTTGGGTCTTCTCCATCCTGTACTGAGCTAATTGATTTTTTTTTTTTTTACATCTAAAGACAGGATTATCTTTATCCCTGTTAAATGTCATTTTGTTGGTTTCGGTCCATCCTGTTAGCCAATCAAAATCTTTTAAAGTCTTAAATCTGGCGTCTAACACATCAGCCTTTGACAGCAGCCAACGTGCCACAGCAAACCCTGTAATGTCTCCTTCATGTCGTAACTGACAAGCAGGAGGGGGGAGCCCTGTGCACGAACTCAGGACCCCGCCCCCGCTGCAACTCCATCGATCTGTCAATACTCCGAACATGTTTGTCCAACTAACTACGAAATCGGCCCAATTGTGCGTTCGCCCAGCCTGTCTTTCTCTCTCCCATCCACGGGGGTTTGGGAAGGAGTGTCACCAGCGCTTTGCAAACGCTGCAAAAAGAGAGAACCGCGCTGTTTTGGCTCCTGGTAACCAGCTTTCCTTCCAAGTCATACGTACACACATTTGTGCTCAGAACCCATATTAACATCAAACTCATCATCTATATTCTCCAGAACCCAACTTTGTCTGCTTTTTGGAAAACTATGACATTTTCCCTTCCCAGTTTTCTGCGACTCCCATCTGGCAAAATCCCAGATGGTTTGCCGAGGCCTCGAGAACGGGTTCGCAGTAACTCAGCAGCCCCCCAGCCCTCTCTCACTGTCGTGGGCTCCTGACAATTTCTCATAAAGGCCGTTACTTCAAGCCTTTCCAGTTTTAAATTTATTCTCCTTATTGGAGAAAAAGAAACCAGCAAAGTCCTAAATATGCAGACAGGCGCTCAGAGTCCTTCGCGACCCCCGTTCCTCAGCCCCCCCCCCCATCAATCCACGCTGCTGTTCATCCCCCGAACCCCCCACGGCTGCCTGCCCCTGGGGCTGCGCTTGTGTGATTCCCCCAGAAATGCCCTTCGACTCAGTCTGTGCGCTCAGCTCAGACGCTGCCTCCCTGCCCTGCCAGTGCGGCTGCCCCCTCAGATGCTAATGGCAGGCAGCACCTGTCACCTGTGCTGACCACCCTGCCTGTGAAGCCCTGTAGACGCTGGGCTGTGGACACCATGGAGGCAGAGCTGTGCTCTTTACCGCGTGTTCATTCATCCTGCGTGGCGGCCAGCGTGGAGGCTTCCCAGGGTCTCCCTGGCCTCGCCCCTGGCCGGGAGCCTCAGCCTCAGGGGTGGAGGCAGGCCCTCAGCTCACCTCGCAAAGGGGAGGCAGTCCCAGCCTGAGGCACCCGGCCCCTGCCCACCTGGCACCACCTGCCCTGGGCGGGCCGGGTGCGTGAGAGGCGCTGGACGGGAAGCACTGTGATGAGCACATCTTATGGGGCTTTCCCGCCGCTTTATCCCATCACTAAGCTGTCCTCGCTGCAGGGCTGTGGACTTGAGAGCCTCCCCAGGCAAGCTGTTCATAGTCCAGACGGCTACGAAAGCGCCTTAATCGCTAAGAAACCAGTGGCTTTGCCCCTCGTAGGTTATTCACTCAAACGCCTTCTTAATGGTTTGCATCCATCAAAAGAACTGGCATATTTGGAAGTGTCTAAAGGGAAACGTTAAAAGCGACATCCAGTTGGTTTTCTCTTGTAAAAATGGACGTTTTAATTGTCTCTGAGTCACACAGGTGCTCCCGAGGACGGCAAACAAAAGGCCCAGCCCAGGCTCTCCCCCGGACAATGTCACTTTCAGGAGTTTTCTGCTCATCTGCTCCATCGTGCTGCCCGTGAGGTTTTCTGGCCATTCTTGGCTTACCACCCAGCGACCACAGAGGAAATACGCTAATATTAGGTCCACTACTCACCCCCGTGCTGGGGCAGCTGGGTGGATGCCGGCGCCCGAGCCCTCACCAGCCAACCCCCTCTGACTCCGAAGTATTCTGGTTTGGATGACAAACCCTGTGGTCATCCTGGCCAATACGGAAAGACCTAGAACACTGAAACAATCATTGAGGTTCATACAGGTGTGTTTAAAATGCCATCCTGCGCTGCCTCACAGCATCCGCGTGGTAAGAAATAGAGAGAAGTCGCTGGACATCTGGGTAGTTATCAGGAAAGTCAAGTAAAAGCCCTGCTTCTGAGGTTTGCCCGTGGTGGAGGTGGTGGGAAGGCCCAGGCAGACCTCAGAAGCAGTCCAGATACACAACACTCGTCTATAATTAACCAAGTATCCGGGAACCCTTGCTCAAACTTGGGCCCGTGGAGTCCAGACTCCAGTTCTCCCACTGTTTAAGGCAAAGATTTAGGGTCTTCTGATCAGAGGTCAGAGGTGAGGTGCTGCCCCCTCACCCCTGCCCCCAGTCATGGCTCCTTCACAGTGTTCTTCCTCACAGACTAGGGCTGACCATTGCTTCACTTGTTCACATACACCAAGTGCCCACTGCATGCTGGGAAGAGGGGGCACAGAGGGAATAAAGCACCAACCTACCCCTGAGGGTCTTGGGTCCAGGAGGGGAGAAAACATGTACAAACACACCGAAACCCACAGGAGGGCCCCGGCACACCAGAGCTCACTGGGGGAGCGTGGCAGTCACCATCCAAGCCTCCTCTCCTGTCCAGTCTCTCTCCCCGTCTCTGCCATGTGAGGACGCAGCGAGAAGGTGGCTGTCTGCAAGCCGGGAAGAGAGCCCTCACCGGGAGCCACCAGGCTGCCATCCTGACCTCGGCCCTCCAGCCTTGGGAACTGTGAGAAATAAAGTTCTGGTGGTCCTGCCCCCAGTCTGTGACATTCTGTGATGGCTCCTGAGGTCACTAATAGAGAAGCAGGTTGGCCCCTCCCCCGTCTCCTTTCTCTTCCTGCAGAAGATTGGAGATTTAATCTCTGAAACAGGTGAACTAAGGGGTTCTCTGCACAGGGGACCATCCTGAGCTGAGGACAATGGGCAGCCTATTCAGGCAAAGATTGAGGGGCTTCTGATAAGAGGTCAGTGAATGGCGACGCCTCCCCCAGCCCCTTCCCACCGCAGCTCCTGGAATCCTGGCTGCCAGTGTCTGCTCTGCAGACGAGACTGTGAGGACCCTTTTTTAGGGGATATGACAGACTCTTGGGAAAACGCCTGGAGGTGTGAAAGGTCAGGAATCACCAGGAAGTCCTCATGGTGACAAGTCTCATCTGTGGACTCAGAGCTTCTAGGCAGCTGTTGAATGCTCCTCTCTACAACTTGAAGGAAGAGCCAAGCATCTCTAAACATTTGGGGAAGTATTAAAGGAGAAAAGGGAGGAGGACTGTGAGTTAACAGAGAACAGAAGGAACTAAAACTACCATTGACATGCTCAAAGGTCAAAGCCATTATAGCCACGAAACAAGGACAAGATGCTAAAATTAGATGATAAAAAGGGGTTTTGGGGAATGAAAACTATGACAGTAGAAATAAAATCTCCGCGGAAGACTCTAACATAGAGTTAAGGAAATCCCCCAGAACAACAGAACAAAAGGAGAAAGCGATACAGAATACAGGAGAAAAAATTCAGTCATCATATTGGGAAGTTCAATGTCTGAATAACAGCAGTTCCAAAAGCAAGAAGGAAGTGAACAGAGGGAGGCAAGCCATCCAATAAATCATCCAAGAAAAGTGCCCAAAACAAAGGGACATGAATTTCTGGATTGAAAGGGCCTACTAAGTGCTTTGCACGATGCGGAAAGAAACATTTCTATCCCCGTTATGTTTTAGAACACTGGAGACAAGGAAAACATTCAAAAAGCTTCCAAAGAGAAAGAACAGGGCTAAGACAAGGATTAAGACTTAGAATGGCATTGGGTTTATTTTTTTATTTTATTGATTTTTTTACAGTGAGGAAGATAGAGGGATAGAGAGTTAGAAACATCTATTCGAGAAACATCACCCAGCTGCCTCCTGCACACCCCGCACTGGGGATGTGCCCGCAACCAAGGTACATGCCCTTGACCAAAATCGAACCTGGGACCCTTCAGTCCGCAGGCCGACAATCTATCCCAGCCGTGGGCAGACTACGGCCCGCGGGCCGGATCCAGCCTGTTTGAAATGAATAAAACTAAAAAAAAAAAAAAGACCGTACCCTTTTATGTAATGATGTTTACTTTGAATTTATATTAGTTCACACAAACACTCCATCCATGCTTTTGTTCCGGCCCTCCGGTCCAGTTTAAGAACCCATTGTGGCCCTCGAGTCAAAAAGTTTGCCCACCCCTGCTCTATCCACTGAGCCAAACCGGTTAGGGCGGCATTGGGTTTCTGAACAGCAATGAGAGGAGCTAGGAGACCATAAGAAATGCAAAAAGTGAAGTTTTTGAGGGAAACTGATTTTCAACCAATAACAGCACAGGCCCAGACAAACCAACAATTCGGGTGTGTGAGCAGACGGAAGATATTTTCAGTCATGGAAGGTCTCAAAAACGTAGCTCTTTCTCAGGAAGCTACTGCAGGATGCGCTCCACCAAAACAAGGGAGTGGCCAGAAAGAAAAAGACATGGGATCCAGGAAATGAGGAATCAAACCCTGGAAAGAGATGAAAAGAATCCCCAGGAAAATGGGCCCAGAGACCCCAAGACACGGACTGTGCAATGACCAGTAACAACTGTGAGCAGAGGCAGCCAGTTCGCAGCCCAAGGGCAGAGGCTCAGAGAAGAGCCACCTAGAAGATGAACCTAGAAACGACTGAGAGGAGATTTGCACATTAGCCAGAGTATTTGCGGATGACTTAGTCACACACACACACACACACACACACACACACACACACACACCCCAGAGGATAGTTACTTGCTCCAGAAAACAACAAACTGTGAAAGAAAGGAAATTCAATCATATACTACATGGTTTAACCATGACCAGTGTTTCATAGTCATAACCATGTAAACATAAGCATCAAATAAAACATGACGACGTAACTATATTGGAAAGTCGGGAGAAGTGCGTGCACGTGTGGGCGTGTAGCGAGTGAGGTGAAAGCCCTCATCTTCCCTGGGGGACGTCAGCAGAAAACAAACTCCTGAGCCCGGGAAATCAGGGAGTATCCGCACACGCCTGTTATTTCAAGAAAGGTAAAGGGGCGCCAAAAGAAATGGGTAACATTTGGAAGCGGCAGTTGCTTCTGGGAAGCGGGAATGTGGGGCTGGCACGGGAAATGAGGGAAGGGAACTAATTTTTTTGGTACTAAACCTTGTAGAGCTACTTGATTAAAAAATTTTTTTAACAAGTTTAAAATTATGTGTGCATTTTAATCTAACTTCTTATTTGTTCTTCAGTTGGTTCATTCATTCATTCATTCATTCATGTGTGCATCATTCTACAGACATTTGCTATGAACCCTCTTCTGAAGGTTAGGCCCTGTGCCAGGTGAAGACAAAGCCTCAGTTACTGCCCCTTACAGCCCTTTCCTTAAAAAAAACAAAAACAACAAAAACAAAAAAACTTCACCGGCCAGCGTGGCTCAGTGGTTGAGTATCAGCCTATGAAGCAGGAGGTCACAATTTGATTCCCGGTCAGGGCACATGCCTGGGTTGCAGGCTTGATCCCCAGTGTGGGGTGTGCAGGAGGCGGATTCTCTCATCATTGATGTTTCTCTCTCTCTCTCTCCCTTTCCCTTCCTCTCTTAAATAAATTGTATATATCTTCAAGGGGTTAAAGCTTTATGTGCCTTTTTACTTGTTTTGCCTGGGAGTTGGATTTCCCCAAGAACTCTAAGTTCTGCCTTTGCAAGTCAATTTGAAGTCTTAGGACAATGAGGGGCTGAAGCTTGTGATTTAAAGGGCTCTTCTGATCAATCTTTCAGGGGGAAAAGGCCCCCATAGCACATCGATGTGAACACTCGCATCGGCCACTCGGGTGAGAAATAAATGTGGCGGCAGAAAAGGTAGTCTGACCACTCATTTACGGACGACACACGGCCATGTAGGAAGAGGGGAATTCATTTATGACCAATATTAGTATAACAACAGGTTAGAATTCATGTGGTGCTTAATCACATTATGCACATTCTTCATGACACCATGTAAGGATTAAAAACTAACCCTATCCAATCAACGGGGTAGTAAAATGCCAGCGACGCGTCACTGGGGTTCTGCAGGCGTGGGTTCCACAGGATTATAATTATTATGTCTGTTACAGACGCACAGCTTCATCCACAGGGGCACCAGGAGAACCTCGTCTCTGTATTTCATGTGCGGCAGCTGTGACACCCGCTAGGATTTCATTTTTGCCTGTGAGACACTTTACGGCACAGCGGAGAACAGCTGGGAAATATCCTTTTAAAAAATATATTTTTATTGATTTCAGAGAGGTAGGGAGAGGGAGAGAGAGATAGAAACATCAATGAGGAGAAAGAATCACGGATCGCCTGCCTCCTGCACGCTCACACTGGGGATCAAGCCCACAACCCGGGCATGTGCCCCGATTGGGAATTGAACCATGACCTCCTGGTTCATAGGTCGACGCTCAACCACTGAGCCACACCAGCCGTACAGGAAAATATTCTTAAAAGACAACCATCGTTTGGAGGAACCACGTGTTTTAGTTGGAAGAGGCTACACGTTAACTGCGCCATGAAAACTTGCTGTGAAAATGCTCTTTCTCCCAACGTTGCCTGGTGTGCCGCGACTATTTATACTGTCCTGGGTGAATCTATAAAATGTTTTATTCCGAGTCCTCGCTGCTGTCCCCATACTGTGGCCATAGAGCAGGCTTCTCGGTCATCCCCGTGGATTAGGCATGCCTTTCAACTTGGAACAAACATGTTATTAAGTAAAGTACACCCCACCCACCTGGTTCCTCTCTAAGGCCACTTACTCACACGCCCTCTCCTCTGGGGACCCTCCTGGTTCTCCCTGCCTGATGGCCCGCCCCTCCTCTGTCCAGGTGAACCCGGGTCCTTCGAGGCCCTGCCTTGTCCACCCAGTGGGCTCTGAGCTCCCTGACGACAGAGACTGAACCCCTCAGATGCTCTGTGATTAGGAGACAGGTTTGACTTGGAGACAAGTTCTTGTAACTTTTCAAGAAGGCTGTGGCTCTGCCTGTGACTCGGGCCCTGTGCCAGCAAGCCGCATCCCTAATTATAAACCAGCATTAAAATGTAAAGCGTGTGTCAGTGCGAAGAGAGGAACAACTGCTTTCTTTTTTTCTCTTTTTATTGATTTTATTTTGCAACCAGAAAAGCTCCTTCTGATCACTGGGCTAGTTTCCATTTTAAGCTAATTAGTAAATGGCATTTTTGGCTCTTTAACTAACTAGGTTAAATTTAGCTCATCTTTTCCCTGCAAGTCAAGCTGTCAGGGGGATTTGCAAGTAAAATTTTCACTCTCAACTTTCTTTCCCATTCAGGGGATGTTGGCAACGCACCCCCTCTTCCAGCCCTTCCTCCCTGCAGCCTCTCCCCACCTGGGCTGCCCGTGGACACACAAGCAGCTGTTAAAAATGTGTAACAACCTCAGGGCCAGGGCTGGAGCAGGGGCCTGGAGGCCCCCTGATGTGTGAGGCAGGAACCTTTTTCTTGCTGAACATGGGGAGGTCAAGGTTAAGGGGTCCTAGAGGAGGAGGAAAGGGTGCCATGAGGGAGGACTGGGGGTCAGGTAACATTATAGAAATACTGAGCACCACAAACAGTATTTGAACACATGTGAATCTTTCGACAATCGCCATGGCCCAGCCCTGGGTGTACCAGCTGACTCGGGCCCTGCCAGGCCCTGAAGATGCCAAGAGCATCATGGTGAGGGGCGTGGACCTGCGTTAGTGGGTAGCATACCAGCCCACCCCGCACACTGCCTCTACTGACCAGAGTCATTCTGAGAGCCAGCTGAAATCCCCCCTCCCCGCCCTAGAACCCCATCCTCTCACCTCCAGGCCCCCTGTTCTTTGCTTGGGACTTGGCTTCACCCTCCCATCTGCCTCCCCTTGAGCCCTACAAAGGGCTCTCCCTGCTCACCCCCCACCCCCACCCCAGTGCAGGTCAGAGCCCCCATGGCCCAGCACCCAGCCTGCAGCCGCCTGCCTTACGGTGGGAGCGGGAGATGCTCATCCAGCATTTGGCAGAAGGACAACGCCAGGCCAGGTCCTCGCTGGGCGGGCAGCCAGGCCGCCCCTCCTCCAAGGAGAGATGGGGAGCAGAGACCAGCCTTGTGCCCAGAGCGCCTGCGTCTGACTTCGCTCCTGGCCATTAAGCAAGAAGGGCTGGTGACTGCCAGGCGGAAAGGGGCCTGCACGATGCAGGCACTACTGGGTCTCGGGCTCCAGCACCCTGGGGAGCTGGGTGGGCTGTGAGGGGGAGCAGCACCCGCCTCGCTGGCTGGATCCCTTCCCATCCACCTCTGCTCTCTGCCCGGAGACCCTGCGGGTCTGGTGGTGGCACGTAGGGCAGAGGAGGCCTCCTCAGGGGACCGAGTGCTGTTAGTGAGATGAGCCAGTGGCTGGGAGTCCAGGAGCAGAGAGGGGCCGGGGAACACGTGTCCAGGCCTCTGCGGTCGGGGCCACCTGAGATTTCGGTGAATTACCTGTGGAAAAACTGGAAAGCATTCCTTCTCTCCCAGATGTGTGCCCTTGGGCAGATGTTCGCCCCTCTCTGGGCCCGACCCCAGGGGAGGTGCATTCTGGGACCTCCCAGTGTGTCTCTAGCCCTGAGGCTCCCCAATACCTGTGGGGCATGGGGGGGGGGAGGGAGGATGGTGAGAAATAAGGGAACTGCGTTTGTTGTGGCACAAAATGAATTTAATTTTAGGACTTTGCCGAATTCTGAGATGGTCCATCTGACATTTTCATAGCATTTCTTTTATGAAATGGTGGCCAGAGTAGAGAGTCATCATTTTTAAAATTCCTTATTTAGCACTGTAAGGAGCTGGCAGCCTTATGTGGCTCCTGGGGGCTCGGGGACATGTACCGTGTGTGAATGACGGTGAGCAGTGAGGCCGGGCCCCTGAAGGACTCTCACTTGGCCTTTGGTCACTGTAGGCCCTGGAGGGGGGGTGGGGGAGGGGACACAGATGTGCACCCCATCTGTGGGGACAGCACTGTGACCACCCTGCTCCCAGTATGTTCAGGACCTAGAGCAGCCGTGGGCCCGTTTGAAATGAATAAAACTAAAAAAAAAAAAAGACCGTACCCTTTTATGTAATGATGTTTACTTTGAATTTATATTAGTTCACACAAACACTCCATCCATGCTTTTGTTCCGGCCCTCCGGTCCAGTTTAAGAACCCATTGTGGCCCTCGAGTCAAAAAGTTTGCCCACCCCTGGTCTAGAGCCTTCAGAGCCTTGGGTGGGGGAGGGGAAGCGCTTGCATTTATCTTCTCAATGAGCTTGTGGACAGAGCACCTGCTCCTGGTCAACCAGCCATTAGGAAGCCAAGGGTCAAACTGTGGGCTGTGCCCCACTCCTGGGTCATGAAATCTATTTAGCAAGAGACCGAGACGAGCATCTTAAAAATGAAATGTTGTGGAGCAGAGCAGAAAACATCTGGGTTTATCATATGTCCCTATGCAGTAGGGTGAGTATTCATTCATGAACCTGTTGCTTCCAATATACGTGTATTTGTGTTTGATTCAAGTATATATATTCAATACGTGTATAATGTATATAGTCCTCTCTGTATGGAGAAGTAAATTCTTCACAAGTCAACCCTGCAGCAGGCAACATCTACAAACTGCAGACAAAATAACAGAAACAACACCCTGAGGGCCCTAGGGAATAAACAAAAGCAGGTGGGGTTTGGAGCAACATCAAAACCTGGAAGAATCAATCGCATTTGGGTGGCTTTGCCCTGAGTGCAGTCACATTGTGGTGGGGGCGCAAGGTGGACCCTGCCAATAGGAGGCCTCTGGTCCCCCCTGGTCGAGGAGAAGGGGCCTTGGGCCACCAGGGTAGCTGGAGAGTGGGGAGGAACCTCGTAAAGGAGACAGCCAGGGAAGGAGGAGCCCCCATTTTGTGCCCCACAAGTATCACAGAGTTTGAAGTTTGCGTCTAACAAGTGAGTTGCCCACTGAAACAAACCATCAACACGCTTCAAAACAATATCGCAGAATCCGTTTGCATAACAGAACGTTCACAATGTCCAGGATACAATTCAAAATCCCTCTGCACATGAAGGGCCAGGAAAATGCAACCCATTCTCAAGAAAAAGCCAATCAACAGATACCTCGCCTAAGATGGCCCAGATATTGAAAATATTACATAAGAACCTTAGCCGGGCTGGAGTGGCTCAGTGGTTGAGTGTCAGCCCATGAACCAGGAGATCATGGTTCCATTTCCAGTCAGGCACATGCATATCTCTCTTTGCCTGTCCCTTCCTCTCTCTGAAAAATCAATAAAAACATTTTTAAAAAAGAACTTTATAACAGCTATTATAACATTTAAACAACTTTAAAGCAACTTTACTCAACGAGGTAAAGAAAAATATGTCCACACAAAGAAAAGGACATCTCAGTTGATAAATGTAAAATATAAAACTGAACTAATCAGCAGCATTATTCATAATAACTAAAAAGTAGAAGCCATCCAAACGTCCAGCAACTGATGAGTGAGTAAACAAAATATTGTGTATTCATATGACAGAATATTATTCAGTCATAAAAAAGAATAAAGTAAATGGACACAAGACACTGGGGGGTATGGGAGGTTAGGGGAAGGTAAAGGGGAGAAAAAAAAGAGGAGACATATACAATACTCTTTGTAATACTTTAAGCAATGAAACAATTAAAAGAAAAGAACAAAGTACTGACACGTGCTACAACATAAATGAACATGGAAAACATTATGTTAAGTGAAAGAAGCCAGTCACAAAACACCCCATCTTATATAATAAAAGGTTAATATGCAAATCGACCGAACAGCAAAACGACCGGTCACTATGACACGCACTGACCACCAGAGGGCAGACGCTCAATGCAGGAGCTGCCCCCTGGTGGTCAGTGCGCTCCCACAGGGAGAGTGCCACTCAGCCAGAAGCTCAAGGCTGGCTAGCACAGTGGCAGTGGTGGGAGCCTCTCCTGCCTCCATGGCAGTTGGACATCCCCTGAGGGCTCCCAGACTGCGAGAGGGTGCAGGCTGGGCTGAGGGACCCCCACCCCCCCGCCGCCGCCCACCGCCTGAGTGCATGAATTTCATGCACCAGACCACTAGTATTGTATGATTCCATTAACAGAAAATGTCCAGAATAGGAAACCCTATAAAGACAAAAGGTAGATTAGTAGTTGCCAGGAACTGGGAAGAAGGGGAAATGAGGAATTATTGCTAATGGGTATTGGATTTCTTTTGGGAGTAATGAAATGTTTTAGAATTATATAGTGGCGATTATTGCACAACTTTGTGAACATAGTAAAAACCACCGAGTCACACACTTTAAATGACAAATAAAACATTTAGAACTGGAAACCACATTATCTAAAATAAAATAAAAAATTCACTGGATGAACCCAGAATGAGAATGGAAATGACTGGGGGGCGGGGGGCGGGGGAGGGAGGAGAGGTGGGAATCAGCAAACTTGAAGAGACATGAATAAAAATTTTCTATTTTGAAAAAGAGAGAGAGAGAAAAGGTGAAATAGCATTAACAGAGCCTTGGGGACATGTAAAACAACCCCAGAAGCCTAAAAGTGCCAGAAGAGAAAAAGAGAGAAAATGGGGCAAGGAAAAGTATTTAAAGGAATACTAGCTGAAAACTCTCCACATTTGGAAAAAAAACATAAATTATAGTTCCAAGAAGCTCAGCAAAACCTGAGTAAGATAAGTGGAGAAAACTATGCCTTAGGCACATCGATAGTAGTCAAATTGCTGAAAACCAAAGATAAAGACAAAAATCTTTAAAACAGAAAAATCATACATCACATACAGGGGATCAATGATTTGAATGACTGTGGACAGCCCATCAGAAACCACGGAGATCAGGATATAGTGTAACAACATCTTTAAAGTATTGAAAGAAGAAATATTGTCAACTCAGAATTCTATAGCCAACAAAATTACCTTTCAAGAATGAAGATGAGCCTGCTGGTGTGGCAAGGTGGTTGAGTGTCATGAACCAGGAAGTCATGGTTTGATTCCTGGTCAGGGCACATGCCTGGATTGTGAGCTGGATCCCTAGCAGAGGGCGTGCAGGAGGCAGCTGGTCAATAATTCTCTCTCATCATTGATGTTTCTTTCTCTCTCCCCTTCTCCCGTCCTCTCTATGAAATCAATAAAAACATTCTTTAAAAAACAGTTTTTAAGGAATGAAGATGAATTAAAGACATTTTCAAATAAAGGAATTCCTCACCCCAGACATGTACTATAAGAAATGCTAAAGGAAGTTCTTCAGTCTGAAGGGAAATGATGCTGGAGAGAAACTCCGGTCTTCATGAACAAATGAAAGCCATAAAAAATAGTAAGTATTTGCGGAAATATAAAAGACCATTTTTTAAAATCTTATTTAAAAAATTACCTGTGACTAAGCAATAACTATCACACTGTTTTATGGGTAAAGGGTGGTGGAAATTAGGATAAATGGTCCTACATGGTGGCAAAGTTCCTACATTTTATGTAAAGTAGTGTAATACTAATTTTAAGAAAACAGTGAAAATTAAGATGTATAATCCCTAGAGCAGTGATGGCAAACCTTTTGAGCTCCGTGTGTCAGCATTTTAAAAAACCCTAACTTAACTCTGGTTCCGTGTCACATATAGAAATTTTTTGATATTTGCAACCATAGTAAAACAAAGACTTATATTTTTTATATTTATTTTATATATTTAAATGCTATTTAACAAAGAAAAATCAACCAAAAAAAATGAGTTCGCATGTCATCTCTGACACACGTGACATAGGTTCGCCATCACTGCCCTAGAGCAACCACTGAAAAGGCAATATAAAGAGGTATGGCTAAAGTCAATTGGTAAATTAACAGAATCCCCAATAAAGGGCAGGAAAGGTTAATAGAGAAATTGGAAACAGAGGTGACACACAGGAAATAAATAATAAAATGATAGACCCATATTCAGTGAAGCCATAATTACTTTAAATGTTAATGGGCAAAATAAACACTCTAGTTAGAAGGCAGAGATTACTGGAATAGAAAAAAACAAGTAAGATACCACTATATGCTGCCCTCAAAGACCCACTTTAATTATAAAGATATATATGTGGATTGAAAGCAAACAGATAATAAAAAATGACGTAACATGCAAACAGTAAGTATGACAAGGTTGGAGTGAATATATTAATATCAGATAAAACAGACTTCAGAACAAAGAATAGCTACTAGAACTAAAGAGGGATACTTCATAATGATTAAAAGATCAATGCATCAGGAAGAGATAACAAAAGTAAATGTATATGTGCCAAATAACAGAGCCTCAAAATATAGAGCAAAAATGGACAGCTTTAAAGGGGAGAAACAGACAGTTCCGCAATCACACGCTTCTCTCGGCAATTTATAGAACAGTTAAACAAACAAACAAAAAATCAGTAATGACAGAGAGTACCTTGACCTACTTGATATTTATACATATGGGTTTTAATGTAAAACATTTTTTTTTATTGTGGCTCATTTCTTAAAAAGGTTTGAAAACTACTCTTCTAGGGCAAACACAGAGGACTGAATCAAAAACCCCGTAAAATTCAACATCCAGTGGGTGAGGCAGGTCATTATAATACTAATGGAAATTGCTATAAAAAAGAGAAGGAATTAATGTTTATTGAGCATCTATTATGTGCAAAGACCCTGTGTTCAACCCATTACACAGTTACATAGTTCTTGTTACTTGGACAGGTGGTATGATCACCCCTGCTTTTCAGATGGGGAAACTGAGGCCCGCGGAGGTAAACCAACTGGGCTAGTGTCAACTGGAATTTGAACTAGCTCTGACTCCTACAAAACGACGATGTAATCCTTTACTTGGGAGGAAAACGGGGAAGAATGGTACAATAGCACTTAGGTACTGGAGGCCCGATGCACGAAATTCATGCAAAAGCAGGTTTTCCTTCCCCCAGCTGCCGGCACCGACTTCCCTGGGGCACCTGGGACCCGGGCTTCCCTCGCAGCCCTGGCTTCGTCCGGAAGGTTGTCCAGAAGGACGTCCGGTCTAATTAGCATATTATGCTTTTATATTGTAGACTATTGGGACTGGGTGGGTGAGGAGAAAAAAGCAATGGCGTGAGCGAATGTGAGGAGGAGGGGAAGTTTGTGTGTGACATTTATGGATGTCATGTGGCAGGAACTTGGAGGACACAGCAGGGACTGGTGGGAAACGCAAGGGGCTGACAGGGCTAGATCACGTCCAATTGAGCCTCCCTTTCTATTCCCAGGCAAAGGGAGAGAGGGAGGCAGCAACGGAATAAAGAGGACTTGGGGGTCTTGCTCATCTCCCCTCTTCTTGGCTGGCTGATCTGGGAGATGCGGCCTCGGAGTAATTTTCCCTGCATTTGAACTGAGTGTCCCCAGTGTAATCTCCTGAGAAAACCTGACAGTTAAAGGCAGGTACATCCAGAGGGCATCATGACACCTGTCCACATGCTGAAACACATACGGCCCGTCCTTGGTCCAGACGGATGTACTGAAGGATGGGATTGGGTAAGTGTGGAGACGTGCACACAATTAGCATCCCACTCACTAGATGTGAGCCCCCAGGAGTGACATCACACTGACCACAGTAACCAAGGGAGCTGAGCTCAATGCATGGCCGGGAATAGAGGGACACCCCCAGAAGGGAGAGAGGCACTGTCTGTCTGCCCACTGCTGGGAGGCCGCGGTGACTGAGGCCTGGGGCCAGCGCTGAGCCCTGAAGATGAGCTCTGTGGAACTCGGGTGCACGCCCCACCTTCAAAGGGGCCGCTCTGCAGGTGTTCCCGGGCCTGCACCTGCTGCTGCCTCTGCCGCGGCCCCGGGCCAGAGCCACGCCCTGGAGGACGGTACTTTCCTCGGCATCTCGGGAAGAAGTTCTTCCCACAAGAGGACCTGCTCGTGGGCCAACTGTCCCCACAGGTGCCTAGGGTGCCACCTGCAGAGCAGGCCTTGCTGTCTGCACGCTGACACCCCCAGCGCCCCAAGTGCCCAGCGTGCTGCAAACCCCTGCCTGGCTGCCCTGACAGAGCGACGCTTCGTGCTGCTCCCCCTCTGCTTCCCGGGCAAGTCCCGGGCAGATGCGAGTCTCCAGAGGCCAGCTGAGGGGGGAGGAGCAGCAGGCTTCCCTCGACGTGGAGGGGTCTGCAGTACTTGGCTGTCTTAACTCCATGTCCCAAACCACGGACCAATGCCAGTTGGGGTCATCCTGGAGCCCCAAACTGCTGACAAAAAAGACACAAGCAGCAGTGGGGGGTCTTTCAAAGGCATTTCTGAGTCCCCCCTTGAACCAGCTGTCTGGTGTGCATGCACACAATTGGAGTACGGGTGCCTGCCAGTCGGTGCTGTGGTATGTGGTCATTCCTGGCCCGGGGCCTGTCTGACTTCCCTCCGCCTCCTCCCTTGTCTACACTCCAGCCTCGGGGAATTACTGAGTTCCTTGAATGGCGTCGAGCCCCGTCAACGCCGTGGTCCTTCACCCTCCAGCTCGGACATCACCCTGGGACTCAGGTGGCCGTGGCCACTCCCTGGACCTCTCCCTCGTCCGCATCACCTCTGTCCTCAGAGAATTTCACTTAAAGTGGGCAATGTGATGGCCGCGCGTCTTCAGCTCTGGGACACGCCTCTGCTCCCAAAGTCTCTGAGAGAAGGTTTAAAGGGCATCTTACTTGGATGCCCTTGAAAGTCCGGGTGCTTCTCTCTGTCCTTCACCCCCAGGAAACCCAAGGCAGGTCCCAGAATCAGGTGACTGAGGCCCCTCCCTGGGTTATCTATGTGACCCCGCAGCCTGGTGCAGACCGGGCCCGGCAAATATTGGCTGGATTCCCATTTGAATTCAAGAGCCCCTGAGGCCTGTTCCGAATGAACTAATGAGCTGGGCAGTATGGAGGGTTTGGGATAAATACAAGGTAAATTTCTTGCCCTCCAGGTCCCAGGTGTGTGTGTGTGTGTGTGTGTGTGTGTGTGTGTGTGTGTGTGTGTGAATGAGGGGCTGGGGGCGGCCATGAGGAAAGCAGCCAACATAATGTGAGGCAGAGCACCTGCCACAGCACCTTGCCCTGGACCACGGGCTGTGCAATTGTTTTCTGGGTGTGATTTTTTCTGAAAGGGGATACGGTTTTACAATTTGTCAACATCTTGCAGTTCCTCAATCAGGTCCACGGAGAATCCCAATTCCCATTGTCCCTCTCATCTTACAGAGAAAGGAACGGAGGCTAACGGAAGTAGAGTCTTGTCCATGGTCAACAGGTAGAGAGCGCCAGAACCAGCTAGAAAGCGCCGGAGCGAGGACCCGCTGCCCGCCCTCTCGGTCCCTGGTCCCCGCTCGCTCGGAGAGTAAACGCTGCCTAGTGGAGCCCAGCTCTTCCCCGTAAAATATGAACACACAGCCCACCCTCCAGCAGAAGTCCAACCTCCGTTCTGTGAAATAAGAATAAACCCTGCTCTGACCGGTTTGGCTCAGTGGATAGAGCGTCGGTCTGCGGACTGAGGGGTCCCGGGTTCGATTCCGGCCAAGGGCATGTGCCTTGGTTGCGGGCACGTCCCCAGTGGGAGGTGTGCAGGAGGCGGCTGATCGATGTTTCTAACTCTCTATCCCTCTCCCTTCCTCTCTGTAAAAAATTAATAAAATATATTAAAAAAATAAAAGAATAAACCCTGAAGTTTCTCACTACGCCTTCTTCTCATGCCGTCACCATGGCGATGGGAAAATATTATGCAGGGAAGGAATGATGGGAATATGAATCAGCAGAACCAGCAAAAGGGCCTTTGGAAAACTGTGACTCCCAGTGGACTTGCCGCGTTTTCCAAGTGCACAGTCCACGATGATGGATGGCACTTTGCTTCCTACAGAAACCCGGCGGCCAGCCTTGTTCCATTAGCGACAGACCTGCTGTCTCCGTGCCAACCCTGGTCCCTCCTTTTCTCAAGAAAAGCACTGGCCGTTTCTGAGCACGACTGCTGCTTGGCAACACGGGGTTGTGGATATCTGCTGGCTTCGCTCGATTTCAAACATTTTTCCTTGCCAAGTGGAACAAATTACTGGTGTTGATTCTGGTGGATGTGCAACATTGCCCAATGGAATTTCAATGGTGAAGAGTTCAAACCAGTTTCTAAGCCGAGAATGATGGCGCCATTCATCAAACACTAAGTGATGTTAGCCTGTGACGCCTGGCTTATCCTGTCATTGGTAAGTTTCCCTAAAACTGTTAGTTAATCTAGGTGTGATTAAAAAATAGTGATTGAGTTCCTCAGGAAAGAACAAATTACACCACAGAAACAGAATTACAGTGTGATCCAGCAATCCCACTTCTGGCTAAACTACTCAAAACGATGGAAAGCAGGGGCTCAGACAGACCGTTGTACAGCCCATGTTCATAGCAACGTTATTGACGGTCGCCGAAACATGGAAACAAACCGAGTGTCCATGGACAGCTGGATACATAAACACAACGCGGCCCCCCCACACAATGGAGTATTACTCAGACTTCAAAAGGAAGGAAATTCTGACACATGCACAGCACGGATAAATCTTGAGGGCATTATGCTATCGGAACTAAGCCAGTCACCAAAAGGCAAATACTGTATGATTCCACTTACGTGAGGTCCCTAGAGCAGTCAAAGGCATAGAGACAGAAGGCAGGATGTCGGATGCCGGGGGCTGGGGAGAGGGGTGGGGCCTGAGTGTTGAATGGGGACAGGGTTTCTGGTTGACAAGATGAAAAGTGTTTTGCAGATGATGGTGGTGATGGTGGCACAGCAGGGTGAATGTACTTCATGCCACCGAACTGTACACTTACACATGGTTAACATGGGCCCGGCCGAGGTGGCTCAGTGGTTGAGCATCCACCTATGAACCAGGAGGTCATGGTTTGATTCCTGGTCAGGGCACATGCCCGGGTTGTGGGCTCGATCTCCAGTGTGGGGCATGATTCTCTCTCATCACTGATGTTTCTATCTCTCTCTCCCTCTCCCTTCCTCTCTGAAGTCAATAAAAAATATATCTGAAAAAGAAATGGTAAATTTTCCATGTGTATTTTATCACAATGAAAACTTTATTCTTTTTTTTTTTTTTACAATAAAAGTTTGAGGATTGGGCAAGGCAGTGGTTTAGGGGTACCTGAACACAGACTTGGACTTACTCCTGGCCAAGCCAAAGGTCTGTCAAGAAAGTTGAGTCCGTGGCTCACCACGTGGGCGTGGTTCTGCGGGCCTCGTGTGTCCCCTGCTTCTTCTGCTCTGTCCCTGGGCTGTGATGCAGGTGCGGCCTCTCTCCTTTCTTCCCCCATCAGCCTCCTCCTCCTCCTTTTCTCCAGCGGCACCTCTGCTGGAGACCCTGCAGGAAGCCTGCCGGGCCCCTCCCTCCCCTCCCCCTGTCGGCAAGGCCACGCGCTCCACCAGGCTGCAGCCCTTGGAAGCAGGATGTGGTGCCCTGGGGCCCAAATCCATCAGTGACGGTGCTGGTCTGTGTGTCAGCCTCCGCCCGCCCCCACGGCTCTGCCGCCGGCCCTGGCTACCTACAGTGCTACCCACAAGCAGCACTGACTGAGCACCCCCCCCCAGGAAGGCCCTGCGCCAGCCGCAGGAAGAGCAGAGAGGTGGCCTGACGCTGGCCCCACAGAGCCCACAGGAGCGAGGTGGTTTCTGTGATGGACTCTGGAGCCCGAGGGCCTGAGTTCAGATCCTGACTCTGCCGTGAAAGCGGTGTGACTCTCAGCCTCTCTGAGCCGCGGTCTCCTCGTCTGTAAGGTGGGGGAATAATGGTGCCCTAAGAGTGCGGTGAGGATTGAGTGAGTTGACCTTTGGAAAGCTCTTCAAACACAGAGTGTTTCACAGCCTCGGTGGACATTGGGGGCTGCCAACAAGGGCTTCTGGCTCCTCCCTGGGAGTCCTCAGTTCTCCCCGTCCCCCCCTCCCCCAGCTGCGGCTCCCCCAGGGCCAGGCCTTGGTCATTTCTGTGGCCCTCGGGCAGCAGAGAGCGAAATGCACACGGGAGGCACCCGTGTGAGGCGATCCCAGCTCGGCACCGGCTGAGGGCACGTGTCCAGGTTTGCTCAGCCTGCGATGGGGCCGGGGAGGCCCGAACGGGGACCGTCCAGCCCGGGAGGTGCGGACTTGATGAGACCATGATGGATGCTGGCGGCCGGCAGCCTGTGTTTGGGGCTTGAGCCCGCATAGCGAGGCCGGGAAGATAAGTGTGTCGTGTGCCACAGGAGGCTGGCTGCGCGGAGGAGGGGTCCATAGACGGCCTCCCCTGGTAATGTGACGTCAGAGTTAAGTTAGCAGATGGTCGCAAGTCATTTTTCCCTTGGACAGTGATGTAAAAATCCCGCACAGCAACGCCCAAGGTAAGGAATGGTCCATGCGTGATGTCCGGCAGTCGGTAAGAGCCGTCACCATGGAGATGACGCAGCAATGTGGGGACCGCATGTGACATGGTCAGGGAGAAATGGGGGAAATGGGCGATGCCCTCGTATGGGCGGCTAGATCGGGCAGCTCTGCTCTGAACCGCGGCGCTGGGTTCCAGTGGCGCCACCGCAGCTGATCCCATGGGCCTTCCTCCGCCTGGAGCCTCTTCGGCAGAGGTGCTGCTTGTTACACACCTTTGGGTGCTTTTTAAAGGAGTGGGTGAAGCCTGGCCCCTCGTTCCTGACCGTGAAGATTCACGGTGTCTGCGGTGGCTCCGCGGCCCTGCGGCAGGTGAGGCGGGGAAGGCTCCGCTGGGGCTCCACCCAGAGCCACTGCGCTGGGGACAGTGACTGAGCTTAGGCGACATGCTCTACACCCTCAGGGCCCCCTCCCTGGCTGAGGCCTGGTCCGTAAGACATGCACGGATCCCGGTCCGGGCTGCGAGGGGGATGGAGTCAGGGAGGCTGGCCTGCCCACGCGTGGTGGCTGTCGATAGCAGGAATGGCGCCGGCAGTCACAGGACACACACAGAGAGAAGTGGTCCCCGCTGCACGCAAGGCGGGCTGAGCCGTGGCTGCAGGGAGGGCTGGGCCACCAGAGAACCTCAGGGTCAGTGAGACCAGGAAGGTGGGCAGGTGTGGCAGCATCTGAGCAGGAGGAGGGAGAGCCCCTGGGGAGAGCCAAGCAGGCCCTGCAGGGACCCCCAACCCTGACTGGCACGCCCGTTGTGTGCCCTGCAGCACCTCTGGGAGGCCCAGGCTGGCTCCAGGGAGCGCCAGGTGCCCCTTGCTGGCCCGACACCTGTGGTGGGTGAAACAGAACCCCTCCCTCCCCCTCCTTCTAGAACCTGGGCCCCACCCTGACTCCCTGCCCAGTGCTTGTTGGGTGATGTCAGGGCTACCTGGACCCGAGGAGGCTCCAGTTCGGAGGAATGTGAGCCCTAAATCTAAACACGTCAATCCCACTTCTGGGCGTCAGCTTTCCCGCTGTGGGGCCTGAACTAGCTGCCCGCAGGGCCGCCGCAGCCGAGAGCGGTCCTGACCCCGACGCCCTGCAGGCGCACCCACACTGCACCAGCCAGGGAGACCCAGCCGCTCTGAGGACCAGAGTCCCGCGTGTGAACGAGCCTGACCGTGCTCTGCAGTCATTGTGACGGGAGGGAGGGCAGGCAGCGATGTGAGCTTTACGAGAAGCCCTTGTGCAGGAGCCTTCTGTCGCCGGACTGAGCCATTCCAGCCCTCCTAGCCTCCCCGGGAAGCCCGGTATCCAATGCATAATTTATGAGGATGAGCCTATGCATATTCATGAGCTCATTGCCTTCCAAGGCCAGTTGCTGTCTGTGAAAAATCCTCACATAATGAATTATTGCCTGAGGGGAGGTCCTGGGTTCAGCGCAGGCCTCCAGGCCTCAAAATGACTCCAATCTCGACACCTTGCTTTGAAGAAAACGCTCCCGACGGTGCCTGCCTTTGGTCAAATGTGGGGAGGCGCAGAGAATGAAGCCTCTGCCCTCGGGAATCCCTTAGCCCCCAGGCTGCCCAGGGCGGGGCCACACCAGCAGCATTCCAGGGAAACTGAGGCAGGTGTCCTTCCCCAAAGCAACCCTGCATACACAGCAGGTGGGACTCAGTAATCAGCCCTCCTGTGCCTGGGATCACATAATAGCAAGAGCCAAAACGCCACTTGGCTGGTTTTTACTCTCTCTTGGCCTCGGTCTTGCCATCTGTTGACTGGGAAGGCTGATGCCTCCTTCCAGCGCCTCTGGGACTGGAGCGTGGCCCGTCCTCAGTGCCTGGCTGGGGCCTGGGTTTGCCTGGCAGTGCTTCCTCTTCCTCAGTGGCCAGAAGAGGGTGGGCATCGCATAGCCAGGGGGATCCTGGGCTCTGATGAAACACAGCAATAAGCACTGACTGTATACCCGGCACCGTGCCTGGCACTTACAAACAGTGGTGCATAGATACTGTGTGCACATCACACATTTTGCAGTACAGGGGCCGGCACATAGTAGGTGCTCAATGAGTGTGAGAAGCCCTCTTCTCTGTCCTAAGTAGGACCGGTGCCCCCACGCATCGGAATTTGTCGGGTAGAGGTCTGTCCACGGAACTCCGTACCGTGAGCTTCGTGGCGTTTGGGCTATGAAATCAGGGCCGGTTCGTGTGGATTTGGGTTGGAGCGGGGGAGCTGAAAAGCTTTCCCAGACTAGTCAGAACCCAACCAAAATGTTACTCACGAAACCCAAGACACTGATTCATTTCATACCCCATCTGGTGCTTCTTGCTTACAAGCAATTCACACATGACTCAACTCTGTGCCTATTAAACATTCACCAGCCCACTTCCTCGTCCCGATAAACAGTCCTCCTGAAAGACAGGCCACCCAGGGGAGTGGGCCCTTGAGCGTGTGCGGTGCACGCTATGGGCAAGGTCACCCCCGAGGGTCCTGGGATGTGTGACCCGAATGTCCTCTTTGTTCAGGGGTGACCCCTGCTCTCACACAGGGCCCGTGCCGGTTCAATGTTCTGCTGCTACCATCTCAAAATGTGCATAACATTCTCGAACATTATGCACAGGGCCCTGCAGATCTTGTGACCGGTCTGTGTGCACGTGTGTATGTCTGCGTGTCTGTGTGGGTACCAGGGCCCACACGACCCTGGGAGCATGGGTGTGAGTGCACACAGATGGGGTGTGTGAGGACTGTGTGAGGACTGTGGGGGTGGGGATTGGAGAAAGTGGACGTGATTGGGCATTGAGTGAACGTGCTGGAGGGTGCCTGAGACAGGGGCGTGTGAACCACATGGGAAGCCCCAGATTCCACGGCCTACGTGGGGCTCAGGAATGTGTCATTGTGGGGGGCCCCTCCCCCAGGGGACCAGCATGCACATCAAGGTCTGAGAACCACTGGCCTTGGGTGTTAGGCGCTGGAAATCGAGGCTGATGACAGCAGAGGTGCTCCGTAAGGATAGGCTCAGAGGTTCACGCAGCTCAGAACCCCCACCCTGTGATCTGAGTTCAGGTTCTAAAGAAAGAGAAGTCGCCGGGAACGCCAAGGAGCTGCACCAAGGCTGCTGACCAGGGGAAGCCCAGCCAGAGGCCTCCCGCTGCTGCAGGGACTCCCGGCCCAGCAGGACGAAGAGCCTTGGTGGCCAGCCCCCCGCCTCCTGCCTCCTGCATCAGCAGGGCAGGGCAGGGCTGCCACCCTGATACTTTTCTGATTTATCACTGTGGGTCCTACCCTGAGCCCTGCTCCCCGGCGCCCCACCCCGCCTGGGTTCCTGGCCCGAGTCCCCCCGCAGGGAGGGAGACCCACCCAAAGTCAGAGGTGACTCATATTGGTCAACACTCCCCACCCTCAAAGCCATTGGGGGTGCCACCTCCGAAAGCACAGGGGATCCTCACTGCCCCCTCCTGGGGCCCACGTGCTGACCTCACCCAGACAACTCCACTCCTAGACCCCTTTTCTTTCTTTCTCTTTCTTTTCTTTTCTTTTCTTTTCTTTTCTTTTCTTTTCTTTTCTTTTCTTTTCTTTCTTTCTTTCCCTTTCTTCCTTTCTTTTTCTTTCTTTCTTTCTTTCTTTCTTTCTTTCTTTCTTTCTTTCTTTCTTTCTTTCCTTCTCTCTCTCTCTCTCTCTCTCTCTCTCTCTCTCTCTCTCTCTCTTTCTTTCTTTCTTTCTTTCAATATATTTTTATTGATTTCAGAGAGGAAGTGAGAGGGAGAGGGAGGGAGAGATAGAAACATCAATGATGAGAGAGAATCATTGATCAGCTGCCTCCTGCACCGCCCCCATCGGAGGTTGAGCCCACAACCGGGGCATGTGCCCTGACGGGGAGTCGAACAGTGACCTCCTGGTTCATAGGTCAACACTCAACCACGGAGCCACGCCGGCCGGGCCTACGCTCCTTTTCGCTGCAAGTCATCCCAGAGGCAAGACGCCGTCCCTCACTGAGCACATCATGGCTGGGGCGGTGGCCGTGGGAGGGTCACCTGGGCTCTCTGAGCCTCAGTTTCCTCATCTGTGAAACAGCCTTTGCCTGTGTGGACCCTTGGCCTAGGGCCTGGCTCCTGCCCTGTACCCTCCTTCAGGCGGCACCTCCCCCCGGAGGCCCCTCCTCGGCCAGCAGACGCACATCTCAGTTTCCCCGCCCCACCCAGCACAGGGTCAGGAACAGAGCTGCCAGTCAGCATCATTGTCAATTAGAACTGGAGTCCTGAAAGCTTTGGGGCGGGGGGGGCGGTGCTGGGGGGGAGATCAGCACCTCCACCAGCCCCAGGAAAGAAAGTGGTCCAGGAGAGGAGGATGCTGGCCCCAAAACCATCAAGAGAGGTGGGTAGGGATGTCATCGGTGAGGAGATGAGGGCTCAGAGAGGTTAGGTGTCTTGCCCAAGGACACACAGCTTGTGAAACATGAGGTGTGAGCCCAGGGCCTTAACAGTGAGGCAAATGCAGACACGTTGCCTTTCTGAGAGGCATCAGCCCAGCCGAGCGCCCCTGGGCCTCTGGGATCTGGAGCCATCGGAAGCTGCCTGTCCCCTGTGGTTTAGCCCCTGTGGTCCCTCCCCTCAGCTCCCGACACAGCCCGGTGGCCGGGAGCCCGTGCCAGCCCTTCTATTATTCACGCCTCCGCTCGGCTGCCAGCGGGCCTGGGCCCAGAGGCCCGGGCTCTGCCAGGAAAGATAAGGAACCGACACCTGACTGGCCGCTCGGGGTTCCATCTCGATTTCCCCAAAGCACACAAAGGCCTGTTGTTCCCGGCCCAGCCCGGGCGGAGCGGGACCTCCTTCTCAGGGAAGGGAGATAAACGACCAGCGGGATGGCGGCCGGTTAGATTTACAGCTTTTCCTGCGGCCACCTGTCCCCTCCTGTAGCTGGGGGGCGGGAGGGGGAGCGCTGGGGGCGGGAGGCATCAGCTCCCACGTGCCACACTTCCTGGGCCGGAACCCCAGTGCCACGTCCGAGGTGAGGAAACTGAGGCCCGCTCCGCTGGTGAGTGGCTCGGTCGGTGCTGCCTGTCCCGTGTTGGGCGCCCAGCTGACCCATCTGTCCTCAAACCAGGACTTGGAAGACGTGGATTCGCGTGTGCGACCCACACCTCTGCCTCCAGCTTTACAGCCCGTCCAGTGGAAATTGAAAGCCGAAAACAAAGACGCAAGGTCATCGAAGGGATCCCAGGGTCTCTGTGGCCCCGCCTCACGTCCCTCCCTCTCCAGCACCCAGAGCCAGGCTGCAGGCAGGTCTGGGAGCCGAGTCGCACCCTCCAGCGGCCTGACAGAGGTCCCTGGGCGTCACAGGGTTTCCTCGGTCTCTGGTCTCCCAGTGTCATGGGTGCCGCCTCGGGGGGAAGCAGGGAGCGGGGGAGAGGAGACCCCACCAAGCGGGTGCTGACTCGGCCAGCCACAGGACTGGGCGACGGGAAGGGGGGGCTTAGTGCTGGGACACATGGGCGTCTTCATGGTTGGCATTCCAGGCGCAGAGATGTCTTGTGTCTCTCTACCCACCCCACCCCCACCCCGTGGTGAAGCCTTTAGGGACAGCCCTCTGGTCTTGGGGCCTGGCAGGTCTGCCCTTGAACCCGCACTCCTCCCTGGACTAGCTGTGTGGTGGCTCACCTCCCCCTCCCCCAGCCTCAGTTTTCTTGTCCATGAAATGGGAGTGACGATGAGACCTCGCTGAGAAAACAGCGCGCAGCCGGGCCTTGCAGCCAGTGCTCAGCCTGAGTGCTCTGTCAGGCCGCCGGAGGAGCACGGCCGGTGACATCACAGGAACGACAAGACCAATTGCTGAGCACCTACTATGTGCCAGGTGCTGGGCACAGAGGTGACTCAGGCATGGACACCGCCCTCGAGACAGTCGCCATCTGGCGAGGGGACAAGGAGCAATGGCGGGGTCAGGCAGAGAGCAGACCCCGTCCTGGTGGGAAGGGCGAGCAGACCCCGTCCTGGTGGGAAGGGTGAGGGTGGGAGAGAAGGAGGTGTTTTGGGAATGATGAATTCTTCCAGGAAGAGGGACCCACAGGGGAGAAGCAGGTGGGACTTGTGTTGTGCCCTGGCCGGAATCTGCCTGGCTGCACTTGGGGTGCGGGTGTGGGGAGGCGGGTGCTGAGTGCTGGGCAGGGAGCCTGGGGGGGCCAGCGGGGTCAGACCACCCAGGGAGGCCCCTGTGTGCCAGGCCTGCGGGCTCAGGTTTAACCCCAATGGGGGATTCTCCCTGAGGGTCCCACTCGCTGGGTGTCAGGGATGCCAGGCCCCTGGGCTGAGGTGAGCGGGAGTAGCTGGAAAGGGCCGGTGTGTGTGTGTGTGTGTGTGTGTGTGTGTGTGTGTGTAGGGGGGCGCGGGGAATGGGTGCATTTCCTGGGAGTCAAGACAGCGACACCACAGGTCTTTGCAGGCTGAATCCCCGCCATGCGACCTGTGCCCATTGTGCCTCCGTCCCTGCTTTCCCTCACGGCCATCCTGAGGGGCCTCGGGTACAGACGGGGACACCGAGGCCGGCCAGGTGCAGCCACTCGCCCACACGTGGAGGGCCCCCTCGCACCAAAGCCCGCTCCTTCCCGCACGGCCTGCCTTCGGCTTCCTGCAGTGGTTCTGCCATTACCCACACAGGTCAGGGTTCCTCTCCTTTCTCAGGCTTCACTATTAACAAACAAAAACACAAGACACCCTGCTGGTTCTAAGATGTGTGCTTTTTTTAAATGTGTATTTTTAAAAGGCAGCAGCGGATTCTTCAGGGAGTCAGGCCTCCCCGTCCACCACCTCCCACTGACCCGTTTCCTCAGAACCATAAATTACTTTCTCTTTTTTCTTTTTCTTTTTATTGATTTCAGAGGAAGGGAAAGGGAGAGAGAGATAGAAACATCAATAATGAGGGAGTCACTGATCGGCTGCCTCCTGCACACCCCACCCTGGGGATGGAGCCTGCAACCCGGGCATGTGCCCTGGCCAGGAATCGAACCCTGACCTCCTGGTTCACAGGTCGACGCACAACCACTAAGCCACACCGGTCGGGCCGTAAATTATTTTCTCAAGGGGCCAGGAAAACCAAGGGGAGAACACGCACCTTCGCAGTTGGCAACCTGCCATTCACCAGCCAAAGAGGGTTTGGGTCTGGGCTCTGGAGCTCCCTGGCACATCTGAACCAACAGGGCAGGCTGGGTGGCATTTTAAACCTCGCTGGGTCTGTTCACGGGGCCTCGGGGCAGCTCCATCGGGGATGCTGTGATTAACGACTCCAGCATGTGGTCAAGGAGACCTTGGGTGTGGCGTCTCTTATCTTCTGACTCTGGGAATCACTGGAAATTAACATCCCCACTTGCTACCTTGCTGGTAAAACCCAAGTGAGATCTCAGCCCTCCGCTGCTCAAGACCCTCCCCTGGCCCAACTCACTCAGGGTCAAAGGCACCTCACTCAAGGTCAAAGCCAACTCACTCAGGGTCAGAGCCAGTGTCCCCACCGGGAATGCCACAAGGCCTTCACAACCTTCTCTGAGTGCCTGTCCTGCTCTCCCCTTCGCTCTGCCCAACTTGACCTGCTGGGTTCTCTGAAAAGACTTGGCACGCCTACCCCAGGGCCTTTGCACCTGCTGTTTCTTCTGCCAGGAACACCTTCCCTCAGCTGTTCCCAGGGCTCGTCCCTTAGGTCCTTCTCCAGTGTCACCTTCTCAGGGACACCTTCCCGGCCTCTCTCCACAGCACACACTCTCTCTCCTGATTCACTGCCCTCCATCCTTATCGCCCTCATCACCATTGCACGTACTCTGATTATTTATCTTGTCTGTTGTCTGTCCGACCCCTCTCCACCTCTGAGTGTCAGTGAGTGGTGAACGACGGGTTGACTAAATGCTGCTGCTGCCTCTGCTGCTGGGACAGGGCTCCCAGCGCTTTCACACGGCGGGCTTCCCTGGAAGGGCTCAGTCCGTAAGAGGCAGGCCCACGTGCAGGGCTGTCTCCACCACGCACATGGTACAGCATCTCCCCGGGCCCTGGGTGGCTGTGCTGCCCTGGGATCTGGAAGACCCTTCCCTCCCTTGTCACCTCCCACTCATACCTCACACCTGGCTTGGGGTCACCTCTTCCAGGAAGCCTTCCTTGACTATCCCTCATCACTCTCCCAGCACACACTCGCTGGGTACTCATTGTCCATCGGCTGTGACAGGCTGTCCTCTGTGCCCCAGGACCCAGCTGCGGCCTGACCAACAGCAGGTGCTTGGGACACAATGGGTGGCTGAGTGATTGCTTGCGTGGTTCCTTCACCTGGAAGGTCTTTACAGACCTGCTCTAGACGGGTTCCTCTCACTGCTGGGGAAACTGAGGCCTGGAAGATGGAAGGCATGGGAACTAATTCGTGTCCGGCATCTCCTCTGAGCCAGGCACTCATGTCTGAGCAGAGTGGCTCCTCCCCTGGGCACCCCTGGCTCCTGTGGGACCCTCAGTGGCCGTTCCTTGGGGGGCAGAGGTCATAGCCCCGAACTGAGGCCACGACTGTGGCATGCTGGGATGCCCAGCTTAGACTGGGTCCTTCTGGAGACTTGGGATCCAGGTCTCATCAATGAAAGGGGTTTCTAAACCCCGCTTCTCTTTCCCTATCGAGAGAAAAGTCTGCAAGGCATGGAGACAGGGAAGCAGGAGTGGAGGAGCGGGCGGGGGTGGGGGGTGGGAGGAGGGGGCAGGGGTCACAGGCAAGGAGGGCACCAGCTCTCTCAGGGAAAAGCCACCTAGTGGGTTCCTGAGACCCTTGGCTGCTTTCCTTGGGTCCCCAGGTCCCCAGCTAGACTCTGGGGTGGGGGAGGGGGTGCTACCGCTTCTCTGAGGAATCCTGTGTTGGTGCCTATAGCGGGCTCACAGGTGGCCCCGGGGTGTCAGGCCCTCATCCCTGGGCCCTTTGAATGTTCCCAGATGTGATTGGATGAAGGGTCTCATGACGGGGAGATCCTGCTGGGTTGTCGGGGGGCCCTAAACACCATCACATGTGCACTCATAAGGGGAGCGGGCAGAGGTTTGCTGATGAAGCGGAGAGGGCGAAGCGGCCACAGAGGCAGACTGGAGGGATGTGGCCAGGGGACAGGAGCACCTGAGCAGCAGATGCTCGAAGGGGCAGGGGACGGACGCATTCCCCCTCAGGATCATGACCGTGCTGACACCTCGACTTTGGCCCTAATCCCAGACTCCGGGCCCCCAGAGCTGTGAGAGAATAATTCCTGTGGCTTCAGACCCAAAGTCTGTGGTTGTTACAGCAGCCCCCAGGGTCTAATACCAGGCCGTCCAAGCCAGCCTGTGCAGGGGCAGAGGAGGCCGGGAGGAGGCAAGAAGCTGGGGGGCCCTGGGGGACGGAGCCCCTTGGGACCAGGTTATGTGGAAGGTCCTGTTGTAGTATTTCAGTCCCCCTGGGCAGCCATCCTACCGGTAGCGGCAGAGGCCCAGAGCGATTACATGACTTGCAAAGATCCTACCGCACCAGGTGGCAGAGCGCGAATGCCAAGGCCGGGCAGTCTGAGTCCCGGCCACGCCTCCTCCCTGCTTCTCACCTGCTGCCCGAGGGGCTGGGACGCAGTGGCAGGATGAGGGAAGAGCCTGGACTCCTGGCTGAGGCAGCGGCCACCCTAGCCCGAGCCTGGGGTCACCTTCGCATAGGACCGGCCATTCCCGGATTAGAGACTCAGCAGAACACCCAGGGCCCTCGGGTGGCCTCTCCCATTTCTCCCACTGGCTCCAGAGCAGAACGGAATTGCACCCTGGGCGTCTGACGGGAGCTGTGTGGCGGTGGGCGCGTTTCCCAGCTGTGATGAGCTGATCCGCTCCCTGGACTCCCGCCTGACGCTGGCTCAGGTTACTCTACACAATCAGCCTGACCATCAGCACCTCCACGGGCCCCAGGCCCCGCCCAGCCCCACGGGAGGATGCTCCTGGCCTCTGTCCAGGGCTCACCATGACACACGCAAGCTTGCAGGTCCAGGAAGCACAGCGCCAGTCCCCTCGGGAGCGGCCAAGGGGAGGAGGCCAAGGAACTCGAGATAAGAAAAATGCAAGGCTCCTCTTGACCAGGAACCTGAATGATGGGCTGGGCTCGTCTTCACCAAGCCTGTGCCCCGGACACCCACCTCCGGGGCTGTGTGGACGCGGCCGGGTCGCCTGGCCTGCCCACCCGAGCAGAGCTTCAAAGCTGGGGAGGAGTCACTGGGCAGGGCCAGTGTCTGGTGATGGCATCCTTTCTAAACAGGCTTAGAACTTGCAGCGAAGCGAGATTTCCAGCTTTCTCCACATCCCTCCCTCCCACCAGCCTTCAGGGGAGGGACTCCAAGCCCAGCCTGCAGCTTCAAGCAGCAAACGTTTGCTGGATGGCCACCCTGTGTCAGAACCCAGAGCATGTCTTTGCCCCCATTTTACAGATGAGGAAACTGAGGCTTCAGGCCCCAGAGCCGAGAGGTGCTCCAAGATGCTCGACGCCATGAGTCATGAGGGTAAATGCCTATAGAAACCACATGGAGATGCACGAGCACCGAGACACATGGATCCCAAGGAGAACAGCAAGTGTCGGCGGGGCCGGTGGGAGCCGGAGCCTTCATTCCCTGATGGCGGGAATGCACCGGGGCGGCCGCTGTGGAAAACGGTCCGGGGCCCTCAAAAGCTGAAACGTAGCGTCACCATATGACCCAGCGATTCCACTTCAGGTGCACACCCACGAGAGGTGAGGACATACCTCACACAGCACCTGGACTCTAGTGCTAGGGGAAAGGAGCCCGCATTTCTTAGCGCCTACTGTGTGCACTCTCGGTCACTGCTCTAGCCACCTCAGTCTATTAACCCCATGAACGAGAAAACTGAAGTGTGAGGTGAAGGCAAGTCCCCCGGCTCTTCCCTCGCATCACCGTGCCAGGCAGGACACCCGGCACACAGTAGGTGCTTAGTAAGCACCTGCGGACCCAGCATGTGCACTGGGCCCAGGAGCTCATGCCTTCAGTGGGAAGAGCAGGAAGGGTATTCTCTGCCGCTGAGCCAGTGTTTTGACATGTTTTTCCACCAGAAATAAACGAGGCGAGATTCCTAGAGGATGTGTTTAAACTTGGTAGAGTTCTCCAAACAGTTTGGCTTGGAGGTTGGCATGTAGGACCCAGAGCTGCAGGAGGGTCGGATCCCCCACGCAGAGCCCAACTGTCCCCAACCAAATCCCAGCTTTATTCCTAGCCACTCAGTCCACATCAGCGGCTCCGAGGGACAGCCTCTGGTCTCGGGGAAAAGTTCTTTTTAAACCAGGTTTCATCTCAGCCTATGAAACGATGTGTGCTATCCATCGCCACAGCCCTCCGCGAGGCTGTACATTTTCATTTAAATTAGTTTACTTATATGCTATGAAAAGTTAACTGGGAAGCCTGTTATTAAAGTGAGGCAGCAGCCTCTAGCTGGTGGGGTCATACAGGCAAGGAAATGGTGTCTCCATTAGCGGGATGAATCACAGACTTCTCATCGTCCTTATTTTCCAATATTTTTCTATAATCATTTCCTTCTCAACTCATATCCCATTTTTTAAAAATACATTTTTATTGATTTCAGAGAGGCAGGGAGAGGGAGATAAGAAACATCCATGATGAGAGAGACTCATTGATCGGCTGCCTCCTGCACGCCTCACACTGGGGATGGAGCCTGCAACCCGGGCATGTGCCCTGACTGGGAATCGAACCATGACCTCCTGATTCATAGGTCGACGCTCAACCACTGAGCCAGGCCAGCCGGACCATCACCCATTTTTTAATGTTGACTACATTTATTAAACAGACTCATGAACTACCCATCCCAACTCCCTCTTTTGAGCCTTAGCAAGTAATAAATCAACAGAGCTTTAGGGCAATTAATAGGTATTGCTTTTCCTCTGGTGTCCTGACCAAATCTCTCAGAAATTTATTTTTGTGCTTTTAAATGCGAATTCGAGTCTGCGGGAGAGCGATGTTTTGGAAAATCTGGCCCCTCGCTTTGTGATTTGCATGTTGGAGGCTTCATGAACTGCATCTCAGATGCTCCGGACCACAGCGCATGTGATATGCTCCGAGCATTTCCTAATTAAAATGGGTCACTTTAAAAAAGGAAGTCGCCTGGCCGGTATGGCTCAGTGATTGAGCGTCGACCTATGAACCAGGAGGTCACGGTTTGATTCCTGGTCAGGGCACATGCCTGGGTTGGGGGCTCGATTCCAGTGTGGGGCGTGCAGAAGGCAGCCTATCAATGATTCTCTCTCATCATTGATGTTTCTATCTCTCTCTCCCTCTCCCTTCCTCTCTGAAGTCAATAAAAATGTATAAAATAATAAAAATAAAAAAGGAAGTCAATGGCAAGCAAAGCCAGAAGGGGCAGATATGACTACTGGTCACTGATGGAGGGCTGTACTCCGCCCTCTGGCCATGAGGTGTGGCCAGGTGACTGCTTGAGCCAATGAAATGCAGGTAGCAACAAGATCAGTCATTTCCTGGTGGGAACATTTAATTGCCAGTGTGGCATCTCCGCCTGCCTCTTCTGCCTCAAGCCCGGGGATGCGTGGGGCACATGGGGACGCCCAGGGATGCGTGGGACACACCGCGGCATCGGGCTGAGCCACTGGGCAGGGGAGCTGCCCGGGGAGTGCCCAGCCTGCATGGCAGTCCTCTGTTGCTTTAAGCACTGAGATTTGTTGACTACAACCTCCCCAGCCCATCCTGAGGGGTAGAGTCAATAAAACACAAAGGGGCTGTTTCGGTAGACACAGAAGTGTGGGATCAGCGGGTGGGTGACAGCAGATGTGTGACCTGTGTCAGGACCAGCTTTTATTCTGATGGCATCGTTTCAAGAAAAAACAATCAAACAGATAAGTGGTTGCAGACGCTAACAGCTTTGTTTCGTTTTAAAAATACAATAAATCAACACATAAAATCTATCTTATTATGTCAAGAAATGGATCGATTAGAATGGATCCAATATTTTAAAAGAGTAGAAATGGGTAACTTCCGCTTGCCTGTTGACTTCCCAACAGCTTCAAGAGAGAGTGGAAAAAAGGGAGGGGCGGGGGGGAGAGAGAAACATCTAAGTGAAACACATCGATTGGTTGCCTTCCAAACGCGCCCAACTCAGGGCTGGGGATCGAACCTGAAACCCAGGTGCATGCCCTTGACCAGGAATCGAACCTACAACCAACCCTTCAGTGCTCGGGCCGATGCTCTATCCACTGAACCACACCGGCCAGGGCCCACAGCTTCTAACCCAGTGGTTCTCAACCTTCCTAATGCCGCGACCCTTTAATTCAGTTCCTCATGTTGTGGTGACCCCCAATGTCATCGTTACAAATTGAACATAATTAAAGCATAGTGATTAATCACAAAAACAATATGTAATTATATATGTGTTTTCCGATGGTCTTAGGCGACCCCTGAGAAAGGGTCGTTCAACCCCCAAAGGGGTCGTGACCCACAGGTTGAGAACCGCTGTTCTAACCTGCCTTTCTGGTCAGAGGTGTAAGAGCCTCAGGGTCCTTGGGACACTGGGAAAAGGACTCAGCCACAGGACTGAGCCACTTGCTGCTCGGAGGCACTCGGACTGTGAGAGGACAGCACATGGCAGGTTCTCTCTGCAGTCCCTCCGCCCCCAGCACTGAAGCCATCCCGGTACCTCCCTGGCGCCAGAGTCTACACTGGCTCCCGATCGCCCAAGACACGTAACTTGAACCCGATTTTCCCGCCTAGAAAGGGGGCAGCCCTCACCAGCATGAGGGGAGCAACCTGGAAAGATGCTGAGGCCCAGGGACCACGCCCGCCTGTCCCGGGAGAGACCCTCCCTCCCCACGCGCGGCCTAAATAACTGACGGGCTTTCCTTTCCTCTCCCAGGCCAGTCAGTGACCAGAAGGAGAGCACCCTCCTTGCACCCAGGCCGAGGGAGATGCCGTGAGAGCCAAGCAGGGGGGCCTTTAGGGGTCTCCAGAGAGTTTTCAGCCCCCCTCCCCACCCCCAGTCACTTGGAATCCCTCCAGGAGCTCAGAACACTGGCCATGGCAGCCACTCCCCACTCTACAAACGGGGTGACTGGTGCCCAGAGTGGGGGGCTGGCGGGAGGTGACAGGAGGAGAGAGAGGGTCACTCTGCTGGCTGAGCATGTGCTCGCGTTAGGGGTGTCCATTCTCACCTCACCCCCCGAGGCAGGGCCAGTGCCCACCCAGCGGAAGCTCAGAGAAGTTCGGTGACTTGCCCAGAGCCACAGGCAGGGAGTGGCAGCGCGGAGACTCGAACCCTGGGCTCCGGTGGGCGGCTGAGGATGCAGCGGCTGCTCTCTGGTGCTGGGAACTGTAAAGTGTCTTTGCTGGAAACTTTCCCAAACACCAGGGGACTGACAGCCCAGAGGCTGGGTTCTCTTCCTGCAGAGCTCTGCCCACGGGAGACGGGAGAGAGGGCGGGTCCAGTCAGAAGGAAGGAAAAGACCATCAACAGACCCAGGATGCTTGGAGCCGGCACTTCCGGCCCCCCATCCAGGCAGTGCCAACTCAGACACCGTCCCCGGGCCCAGCGAGGGACCGACAGGGCCCCATCCTACAGATGAGGAAACCGGGCCTCGGGGGAGGGGGGGGGGGAGTGACCCGGCCACGCCCCACCTCACTGAGGGGCAGAGCCAGGCCGGGATCCAGGCGAGTGTAAGGGCAGCACCTTCCCTGGACGTGTGTGGGGCTGGCAGTTGGGGGTGCAGCTGAGTTTCTGCTATAAATACGATGCTGACTCGGTAACCTTAGCCTGCAGGCTCCCGGCCCAGGCCTGGGGCCACACATCCTGCAGCCGAGCGCCTACACTGAGCTCTGCTCCGTGGGATGCTCCTGATGCCCTAAGAAGGTGCCACGCTTTTTGTGTCCCCCCCCCAACCCCCC